>NW_024539656.1:0-102043 GCF_016647785.1 Suillus fuscotomentosus | reverse complement strand
ACAAAAGGTGCATTACTGACATCACGAATGGGAGACCTCCTTGCTGGGTTAACTGACAACGCGATGGGCAAGGTTAGAGATGATGTTGAAATGGAAGAGAGTATCACGCCGCTGGCACAGAAAAGGAGGTGGGGCACTAGAGTCACTGTTGAACCATCCACGAGGACGACCCGGAGTAAGTTGCAAATGCCAGTAGACAGTACACCTAGAGTGACCAGAGCACGGGGACGCACTTAATGTACATATATCTTCCTGCCCTCATGTGTAATGTCATGTGCTATTATGTATATGTCAAAGTACTAACAACCAAATTGTAAATGCCAAATGCCAAATCTCGAGTACCAAGGCCCGAGTACCGAACCCCGAGTACCGAAGCCCAAACACCGGGCACCGAGTACCAAGGCCTGAGTACCGAACACCAAGTACCGAGCCCCGAGTACCAAGGCCCGAGTACCGAACACCGAGTACCGAACACCGAGTACCGAGCCCCGACTACCAAGCCCCGACTACCAAGCCCTGACTACCAAGCCCCGACTACCGAGCACAGAAAACCTGGCAGCAAGTACTGGGTAGGTAGAGTATACAAGTACCAAGGACTACCTACTGAGTAGTACTGCAATGTGTCTACTATCAGACATTGATCAATATTTACATGTTACTTGAGTCCTCAAAGGCCTCAATGAGGGTATCTAATACCTTCAGCATTTCAGAGGTTGACTCTCTTACCCTTTGCATCCTCCGGAGGTCAGCATCTGCTTTCTGCAGCTTGTCGCATGTTTCAGCCCATGCCATCCTGAATGGTCTGTCAGCCTCAAGAATTTGGGCTACTGTAGGGGCAGGAAGATTTCCATGATGCTGTTGATAATCTCCCAGGCGATCTACAATTGATTGAACTTGCAGGATATTAGCAGAGATAAATAATCAACTGTTGCATACTTACTTTCAGCTTGATCATAAGATCCGATTGGCATGAACTCCTGAACCATGGCACGCAGCGCTTCATTGTTGAGTTCCGGCTCGGGCGATTGACGTTCGGGAGCTTCTGACATAGCTTAGGAGATAGCATCAGTAAAACACATAAAATAATATGAATATACGTACAAGGTATGGGTGTCCCTGGTACACCCGGAGTGGCCGGATGAGGCTCCGGAGTTGATTCATTCACTGGGGAAATGCCATGAAAGGTGGCCATGGGATGGACAGAGTAATCTCACCAGCCATAGGAAAATCAGGTACAACCGGAGCATCATCAGACGAAATCAAGGTATCCTCCGGACCAAGATACAAGTCCGGGTCATCATACAGGGCCAGTCCATCCGCCAGAGCCGGAGATGATGGATCTGGAAGTATGTGATGAATTTGCACATGTAAAATATGTACATTTGAATTGGAAAACATACCGGGAATCACATTCAACACATCCAAACCACCAGACGACCCAGAATCAGAGTCTAACTCATCATCTGGCCCAAGGTATATATCATCTAATGGATCTGAACCATGTCAGATCAATTGACTGAAATCAGAAAAAAAAAAACATACCAAGGGACATCCGGGACTGGGAGGACTCATCCACATCCATTGAAGTAAATTCAGTGACCGGAGGGTCATGAAATCTGACCCCAGGTTGAGAGCTCATGATATCTGATGAGCTGATGCACTGATGAACTGATTGATAACTGATAACGTCGAAGTTCAACACATGGCCGGCGATTGCTGAAAGTTGAACGATGACCAAACAAACACAAACAATCAACGAATTTTCAACATCATCCTTCAATTGTATTGTTTGTTTGAAACTTCATTCTATTGATAACAGATTTCACCCTGCTTTCAACATTCTCACATCTGTCAACTCCATCCAAATGTCTACTCAAGTTCAATCTTCATTGGCCAACCTCAAGGCATCCACTGCTCAACTTGTGGGCATCATTGCCGGCGCCCAGCACATCCCGGCCGGCTCAGTGGACGTCCACCTTGTTCTAACAAAGCAGGTCACCACTCTTTTGGTATGTTGAACTTATTAAATTAGTGTAACATTAATGTTTGTAATGTCCTGGGTAGGCTGACATCATCCGGGCCCATGAGAAAGGGGAGTACATCCCTGGAATTGTGGTGTCCTGCTCTAAGGAGCTGATGAGGGTGCATTCCATGACTCCCCGGGCATTGCCCAACTGGCACAGCATTGGCCACAATGACCCCCGGGTGGCTAGACACGCCTGGCGCAAGCAAGTCCGTGCCTGGGAGGCGTTGGGTGACAATTCCTGTGATCTCCCTGTTGTCCCTAACATTTCCACTGGCCCACTCACTCTCAACCTTCCGTCTCCACCTGTCCCTTCATCTGCACCTGTCCCTTCCCCCACCCCTGTCATTGCCTCACCTCCGGTCGTCGCCGGACCTTCTGGCAAGATGACCCCTGAGGTCCGGTGTAGATGAGGAATCTTGACTATACGTGAAAACACTTAAAACAAAAGGGGTGCTCAACAGCAAGACCGGGATACGAGACAACGACTCGACCCAAAGGACAACCACTGAGAGAAGTTCCTCGAAATAAAGTGGAGGGAAACTCTGTGAGCTAGGCGGGCGCTAATAGGCGCGAGAAGATAACGCGCGAGATGCGCGCGTGAGCGGGAGGTCCGAGAATGCGCGCGCGCGAAGCGAAGGCGCGCCTAAAGCGTTAGAGGCAAGATCTTACTGAGGAGTGAGTGCAAAGGTGGAGGATTGACAGGAGGATATGATCAGATAACAAGTGGGGAGGTGATCTATTCACTTTCCAGTACACAAAGATAAGGGAAAAGTAAGTACCAGAACCAAAGGAAACCCTTCTGTATTTAAGAATGGAGAAGGCGCGCTTCCGAGCGCGCTCCCGAACCGAGTAACCATATCAACTCTAATTATAACTAAGTTTAAATAAACTTTCCATAAGTAGCGCGGATGTCGGACCAAAGATTTTATTAGTTCAATGGATAAGATAGAAATAACGCACCAGCGAATCAGTAAGGACATGGGACGGATGGACGGACGATAGCGCAAAGACCTATGAGGAGGCGCGCATAGTGCGTGCGTAGGTAAGGCGCGCCCAAGTGCGCGAGTTCGGATAAGGCGCGCGCGAGTTCGCGCGAGACTGGTCCTTAGGAGTAGAGCTGTAACATATAGGAATGTATGGTTAAAGGCCGGATATTCATCATTGAGACGCGCGAGTCTCTACATCTCCTGGGGACTTACATTCTGAGTGTCCCCACTCAGTGCTATAGCACGGGATCTTGGACTTAGAGAGGTGGTGATAGACAGGGATCAGGTGATCGCGAGAGTAGGGTTGTCCATTGATGATCGCGAGCATCGATGATGTAATCGGGGGAGATGTTGATAAGAAGATGGACGCGTTCTCGCGATCTCTTAACTTCTTTCTTATCAATCTCTCACCATGCCTACTTTCAATGTTGCTATGCTGAACGCCACTCCTTCCCCTGAGCCTGTTCCAGTGGCGCAAGGGCTTCCTGAGGACGCGCCTATGGGCGACGCTAGCGTGGAATCCGATACCGATCGCCTCTTCACCGCTTGGGCCTCCATCTTAGTCTCCCTGAAGGGATGCGTGATGTCCGCGCCTGAACTCAAGGCGGAACTCCTCGAGGATCAAGAGATGTGGTTGCGCGAGTGGTATTCTGTGCTGGTGAGTGTGCTTACATGTATTGGACTTGGTTATGGACTGACACTCCTAGGCTACTTTGAACGGTTGTTCTACTGCGCGCGGGTGTGTTAGCGGTGGCGCTGGAGATGGATGACAAGAGCGCGGAATTGTTAAAGCAGGGGCGGAAGAGTTGTAAGGAGATTGAGGCGGTGGTGAAGGACTGGAAGGCGAAGGCGATTGCGTCAGTTCCTCAGGCGCCTCCCATGCAGGCTGCGCGCGCCACTGGCGCCTCCGAACTCGAGGCGCGCGCCACTGACGCGTCTGGTACTGATGCCAGCAAGAAGGTACGCCTTCTGTTTCCTGTTGGCGCGCCTCTCTATTAACATGTTTGGTTGCGCTAGGCGCGCGTCGGGCGCATGTCTATGAACAAAGCGCGGCGCTGTGGCACCTGCATTGCCAAGGACATTGACTGTGGAGGTGCGCCTGGTCGCCGGTGCCCTCCTTGTGATGTGTCCAAGCGCGCTTGCACTTTCTATAAGTCGCGCCTCTTGTCTTTTATTGGCGCGCGCCGCTGACTGCTGTGGATTAGCTAAGCGCAACCTTACTGATGCGCCTAAGGCGCGCCCGCGCAAACCGATGCCTAAGCGCCCTATTGCTGAGTCTGCAAAGGAGACCGCTTCCTCCATCGCTGTTGAGGATGAAGAAGAATCTGAGGAGTCTGAGATGGATGTAGAGATTGTTGGAGAGCGCTCTGTGGAGGAGAAAGTCGTGCGCGCCTCGCGCGATATTCCAGTGCACGCCGTTGGTCCTTTGGCGTCTGGTTCTGCGCCTAAGGGAAAGGACAAGTTCAAGGATCCAGCGGTGGAGTTGAAGGAAGCGCGCGCCGAAGCCGCGCGTTTGAAGGAGGAAAATGCGCACTTGCGCACTTCCACTCTCCAGATGCGCCAGTATGCGCGCGCCCAACAGGCGGACCTCCTCAATTATTCCAACAAGTTTTTCGCCATGTCCAACGCTTGGGCTGAATTGGAGAGGCAGATCAATGACTCTCTTAAGTAGATGTACCTCTCTTTTGTTTTCCTTGTCTCTTAAGCGCCAATGCGCCTGTGTACTCCTTTTTAGCGCCAATGCGCCTGTACAATGTATCCTGTGTTGCCTTGTCCATGTCCATGTCCTTATCTGATTCACTGGGCTTAAGAATTTAGAATGATAAGTATGTAAGTAAATGACAAGCGCGCAACGAGATCAAGGTAATGCAATGGACTTTACTGAATTTTCTGCGGGGTGCGCGCCCGTCTTGTCTTCTTCGCGCGCCTTCCATCATCTATTCCTGCCGTGTTGCGCCGCGCGCGTCGAAGCGATAACGCGCGCGCGCTTAAATGAAAGTTAGAAAAAAAGGTGCGCCGCGCCGCGCGCGCGTTAGAAAGTGAAAGTCTAATGAGGTGATTATGCGCGCGCTATACAATTAAGGTAGTGATCAGTATGTACTTGCGGGGTATTAGCGTGTTTCTTGGTGCGTTTGTTATATTCTAGAGTCTGTGGGGTTTATGTGCAGGCAATGCGCGTTATATGAACAAATGATATGAGAGATATCACCGGACTGAAACCCGGGGTAACACTGAGAGTATGTACTTAATGGAATATTTTTGTGTTCTTCGTATTATCTGGTGTTTTTGTTTTTATGTTTTTGAGGGGTGTGCGTTCGCGCGAATATGATTGAGTGATGCGCGGGCACGCGGAATATGGTCGCGCGCGCTAATCGTCTTGCGCGCGCTCGGGCTCGTCTTCATCGGGTTCAACGGTTTCATACGCTTCTAGTTCGTCGATGCTCTCGTCGTCTACTCCAGTCATTTGGGTTACCGATACGCGCTCCTCGCTACGCGGGTAGTAAGGAATGACGCGAAATGCGGTGAACCGAAGTTTTGAGATCGCGCCGTCCAACTCGGCCAACATATATGAGCCTCCCTTCGTGCGACGCACTACGATCATAGGTCCCAAATAGCGTGGCTTCGTCTTCTTGCTCAGCTCGTATTCGACTTTCGAGTTGCGTACCAATACTAAGGCACCGGGTTGCAAGTCGTGCGATTTGATAGACGCGCGGAAGCGTCTCTCAAAATCGCGTATGGACTTGTAGCGCGCCGCGAACTACTTTATCCCTAATCGCGTTAATATCTTCTACGCGCTTCTGCAATTGGCGCGCGCGCCATGCTATAAGATCAGTAGTGGTGAACGCGCCTCGGCTTGGTAAGGGCGCGAGGAACGTCGCTTCTGCAAGATCAAAGGGAAATATCGGCTCGACGCCATGCATCATGAAATAGGGCGATAAACCCGTCGCTTTATGAATGGTGACGCGCTCGGCCCAGAAAACTGAATGAACTACCTGATACCAGCGAGAATCATCTCCGTCGCAGCTTTTAATGATGGCCTCCCGGACATCGCAGGTGTCGTCTTTCGACTATACCGTTTGCCTGAGAATTATATGGCGAGATGCGGATCGGGTGAATCCCGTATTTGCGCGCGAGTTCGTCTACTGTGAGCCTATATGCGGGCGCATTGTCCAGTCACTATCTCTGTGATCGGGCCCCACCTACACAAGAGCTCCTTGAAAATAAAAGCGGTTAGCGCGTTAGTATTTTCTTTGCGCAGCATGCGCCATTCCGGATACGACGTTAGCGCGCATCAGCGCTTGCACGAGGTATTCATATCCGCCCGCCCTGGGCATCTTCATCGTGTCGATGTGCGCTTTGCGAAATAGACCTCCTGGTATGGGGACGATTGGAGGAATATGCAGCCTCCTCGTTTGGCGAACTTGGCATTCGTGACACGTTTGTCCGTACCATTTGATGTCTTCGATGATGCGCGGCCACCAAAAGCGTAGCCATAGGCGCGCGCTGACGGTATAGATACCCTTGTGCCCTAAGTCGTCATGCGCCTCCTTGAGAACGCGATAGCGCTTGTTTGGAGGTAACACAAGTTGGTGTTTGCCGTGCGATGCTCTGCGCCATAGGTTGCCTTCCAGAACGAAATAACGCGCCGCTGTAGAGACTCGTGCATCTCATAGTGTGATATGGCGCTTTACACTAGGGAGTATACAGCACCAACTCGCAGCATCACTCTGTGTACCATCCACAGTGATTCCTATATGACGCGCAGCTTTCCCGCGCAACGCGCGCCATGCGCGCACCATTCCCGCGCTTCACGATGTATACGCGCGTGCGCGTTCCCGCGCTTGCGCGCCCTATAGCGCCAGCCATCCAGATGCATCCATCCACTGTCCACCAAGCTCCCTAGTGCGTATATTTCCATTTCCTTTATTAGCATAGTTCCACCTTTATTTTTATCATAGTTTCTCACTCATATATATTTTTACATACCTACTCGGTAGCGCTTCGGCTCCGCATGAGCGCGCTTAGGCGCGCTATATAAGCGCCAGCAGTACATACTATTATTTACCTTACTTTTCACCCAACTTTACCTAGTACTTACTACTTAGAAAGTCGCAGTAGAAATCTATTCATTAGCACAACACATCTCACATCCTTTATCTTGCTTATATCTTCACATAAGTTTAATCTCTCTTATTTCCGCTTACACACGCGCGCTTTCCCGCGCTTCGCGCTAATACGCGCGCGCGTTCCCGCGCCTTCGTACCTTGCGCGCACCTGCGCTTTCTCGCGCTTCGCTGAAGCGCGTACCTCTAGATCTCCACTGCACCTGCTTCCCCTTTAGGGTCGAATGCACTTGCCATCTCAAGTATCGCAGACTAGGCAACGCACGACCTACAACTTTTTAGATACAGTCAGGAGCATTTCTTTGTTCCTCTCAGTATTGTTGTTTCTACACCGCGTTGTTCACGAACTTCTCGAATTCTTCATCTGAAACGTCAGTGGGTCTTTCGCGCGTGGTAAGAAACTGTTCTATAGTGGTCATCAGCGCGTCTTGCGCGCGCGCTGCGTCCGAGCGCGGAATATCTGGTTCTGGTTCTTCCGTCTGTGCGACATCAAAATATACGCGCAACGCTGGTACGCGCGCGCTCTGCGAGATGAAACATGTGCGATGCGCTTTGTGGCGTATGTCACCCGAACCACCAGCTATACGATGCGTGCGATCGTTCAGAAGCGCGATAGCGAACGAGTATGCGCGATCAATCCAATCCTCATGATTATCGTCCTCTATGGGATCTTCCTCGGCGACTGGTCTCCTTGAGAGGCCATCAACGCCTTTATGCTTTTGCGCGGATACATGAACGAGTTTGAATGAAAATAAAAGGATACCCGCGATCCATCGGTTGATGGTCGCGTTAGGCTGCAAGTCCGGATTATTGATCATACCTTTGATATACTTCGCAGTCTACCTCCACCGTCAGATTCTTTACCCCGAAGATGTATACGCGCACCGCGCGCAACGCGCGGAAGAGTCCAAAGAGTTCTAGCTTCGCTTGAGAGTAGCGCCTTTCCACGTCGTTTAGCGCGATTGAGCCAAATCGATTTGGATAGCGCTTTCCGTCTTCGCCTATCTGCAGCAAGATAAATCCTACAGCGATATTGGAAGTATCGACTGCTAGAATGACTTCGCGCTCGCTATCATAGTCGATGCGCCTTAGTGCGGGCGATTCTAGAATTGAGTCCTTGAGAGTCTGCATGGCTTCGCGCTGTTCAGGGCCAAATATAAATGGCGCGTCTTTCCTGGTGAGGTTAACTAGCGGGCGCGCTGATGCGCGAGAAATCGCGAATGAATATGCGCAGGACGCCGCAAGTTCCTAAAAATCCGCACACTTGCGACTGATTGGTGGGTTCTGGCCAGTCGCGAATCTTCTGTACCTTGGATTCTTCTGGTACGCGCCCTTCAAACGTGCATTTGTGTCCGACGATGATTGCCGTAGGCGCGGCTAGAACAAACTTTGATGCGGATACGGTTGCGCCTACGTTCTCTAGGCGCTGTAGAATGCGATTGACAACAATGCAATGCTCCCAGATGAAGCGCCGGATTCCTGCATTTTCGGGTATTGTCTCGTAAGAACTGTCTTCGCGCTGATAGCGCGTTCGCACTGATTTGATCGGGACATCATCCACGAATGGCGACGTGAATTCTGGAATCTCGTGTTGCAGGATAAACGCGGTATCGCCTTGGTAAACCTGTACAGCATTAGCATGTCCTTGAGGAAGAGTGGTTAGCCGATGGGGACCCAAAGGCGTTCCAAAGGTCGTCAAGTCGCGCGAGTCTACGTGAAGTGCGCGCTGGTCATAACCTGAATATAAGTCCAATATTGCGTACACCGCGTATCCAGCGAACGCTTCTGCGAGAAGTTCAACAAAAGGCGGAAGCGACGCGTCATGAATTGTTACCGCATTAAGCGGCTGCAAGTCGTGAACTAGGCGCAAGGATTTCCCATCTTTCTTTACTATGCAGAACCAGCGCGAGCGATACGCGGCCGTTGATGGTTCATATACTCCGGACGAGATCTTCTCCTTGATAATGTGCACTACTTCATCTAAAGTGGCTGGTGGAATTGGAATATTGCGCTGAGACCAAGGCGTGTGCGGAACCGTAGGAATCTTGTATGGCGGGAAGTAGGTCTCGTTGAGGCGCCCGCGCTCTGAGGCGTCCCATGCGAATGCAAGTTCGTGTACGCGCACGAGCCAGCGCACTAACTTGAGTTCTTCTGGCCATAGCCAATTTGCTGGGTCAAGGTCTAGTTTATCTGCGCGCGCCTGGCGTGAATTCTGGGGGATGGGTAGGTAAGTCGGGTAATCCTGCTAACGGGTCATCTGGCAATTGGCGCACTACCCTATACTCTGCGGGCATAGTGGTAGGTACCGTACGCACTTTCTTCGCGACTGGTTTATAAACCAGCGCGTGAAGTACGGGATCATAATAATAAAAAGAATTGAAGGTGTCGATAGTCGCCTTATCTATAACGGTCTGCGTGGATGTTAGATGCGCGTAATGCGCCGAATACTGCGGGATAGAAGAGGAAGGAAATTGATGTGTAGAGACTAAAGGTAATGCGTTGTTGCTCCTTAAGAGCGAAGAATGGGACGCGCTATCCGCGCGCGCTGTGCGCGGCGCGTTAGGCGTGATGCGAGAATGCGAAACTTGATGCGATAAGGAAAATACTTGGGAAGGCGAATGCTTAAGGGCTTCTCCCCGCGAATGCTGCAGATCATCGATACTTAAAAACCCTGTTCCTCCTCCTTGAGCGCGTGCGAATGCGCGTGACTCGCGCACTTCGCGTCTCTTGCGAGCTGTCGCTTGACCCAAGGTAGGGTTGGAATGCGCAGTTCTTTGCGCGCATTAGGATCAGTTAGTATGAGATCCTGCTCCCCGTCGGGCAGATCAAATGTGCGACACGAGGTAAGCTTAAAGAATGGGCGCCCTAGTAAAACTTCAAAGGTCGCGCGCTCGATAACCTGGACTTGGAAGTATAAGGGTCCTGCGCCAAAATCAAGCGGGACGTTCTCTATGACTCCTAGCGTCGCGTCGCGTGACGTGTTCACTGATTCCATATTGAGGCTATGGTCCGACCTGAGCGGTACGCCGAGCTCTTTCCATACTTCCCTTGGCATGACTACTACTTCCGCGCCTTGATCTAAGACGCAGGTGAGAGTGCGCCCTTCCAATGTCTTGGCGCGAATACAGCGCAGGGGCGCGAAGTGATCCGCGATGATTTTACCGTCGTCGCTTCGCATGCGCACATCCTCGTATTGCTTTAGCCATTGGTCGGTTGCGGGGTGCCCTGATAATTCGTGCACAGATACTGCGCCTACTGTGACGCGCTTCTTGGTCGTAAGTTCGCGGAAATGTTGGCGAACGTCGGGAGATACAGCTAATAATTCCCTTACTGGGATATTGAGATTGGAATCGAGAAGGCGCTTGACAACGCGTTTGTCGGCCTCCTTGTCTTCGAGCGCGAATGCATAACGATATGATGATGACTGTGCTGGTGCTTGGGTTGGTGTTGATGACGACGATGGTGGCAATACTGAAGATTGAGATGGGGATGACAACGATGACGATACTGGCGCGGACGATGATGGTGTTGACGATGCGGGCGAGGCGCCCTTAGGAGGCGCCTTGGCGCTTGTTGGCGCGCTTATTGGCGCGCTTAACGGCGCTACTTTTGCTACCTCTTTTCCTTTACCTTTGTCAGACGAAGCCTGTATTTCGGGGGAGATTATCTCCTCCTCTACTGTGGCTTGCCTAGATGCAGGTCTCGGACGCGCGCGCGTTTCGCTGGGTATTTCTACACCATTGAAGCGCACACTTTTACCTTTGGCATTGCGCTTCTGGTCGCGCCTTGCAGCTACATAGGCTATCGCTTCTGTCATGAGATCCACCGTCTTGTCGTCCTCTTCGAGTTCCGTTTGCGCGACTGTGTGCACAAACGCAGATGAGCCTACATCAATTACCGCGTCGATCTCGTCGGACGCGCGATAGAATAGTCCCGCTGTCGCGCCTGTACTAGCGGTCGTATCCGGTGTCGCGCGACTTGCGTGATGTCGATCTAGATGATCCTTGAGTAATCCTCGGCCTGGAATCCAATCGCCATTTGGCAAAACAAGCTTGCGCGTCTCTTCGCTAACCTTACATTTACCCGCGTCAATATACCTTTGTTTCTCTGCGCAACGAGGGTAGTAATGTTCGAGACTGCCGCAAAAGGCGCAGTCATTGAACGTAGGCGCGTCGCGCTTATATTCGCACTTGGTTACTGTGCCTTGCGCGGGCGATTGCGCTGACGTGGTAGCTGTGACTAGGTTAGTGAATGGCGCTGCCGTAGGCGCGCTAGGCGTCGCACTTGCTGCAGGCGCATTCGTGGGCAGAACGAAATGTCCAGCTGTAAAGACGTCCATGAACGGGTATGGATCCTGCGGGTAGTGATCAGGAAATTTAATCATTAGGCGCGTGCGTATTAGCGCCTGAGTATCCTTGGGAATCCCTTCCATGAATATGCGATCACGCTCGGCTTACCAATGCGATCTTCTGCCAATAGCGGTTGCATGACTTTCTTGAACGCGCGAAGGTAGTTGCTTAACTCCTGGTACGAGGGCATCGTCTTGTTCGCGTATTCGTGCGCGATGGCTTGTAGGTCCGAAAGCGCGTAGCGCCTTTTGCCATCCCATCCGGGATACATTACCTTGACTTCTTTCATGAACGCGTTGTAATCGCTTACTTGCGCCTCCGGCATTCCGCCCCATAATTCTCGGTCATCGCGCTCAAGGTAGCGGATGATACCCTTAATGCGATCGAGACCTTGTAGACCTACGTCGTCAGCGAGCTGCTCGTATAGGTCGATAAAGTCAGTGAGGCTGTCGGTTGTGCCATCAAATTTAGGCGCGTCCGTTGTTCCACGGACAGGCATTCTGGTTCTTACTGTGGACATGACGGGTGGTTGGGAAATTGCAGGCGCGGGGATCTTGTGACTGACAGGTGCTTGGCGCGCGTACGCGAAAGGAAGGTTTGATATAACGGTACCGCCTGGGATTGAAAATGGCGCGCGCGGGGTTTCTAAAGCTTCTTGCTTGATCTTAGGTATTCCCATTGTAGGAAGCGCGTTCTCGCACGCAGGAACTACTGGCGCGTTAAGTGGAGTGTCACTAGAGTCGTCAAGCTCGGTTAGCGCGCTTAGCGCTGACAGGTTAGAAGTATTAAAAGGAGGTTGATTGGGCGTGTGGAGGAATGCTCCGGGAAGTTGGCTCCTTGGGTTATCTATTGCTTCGAAGCCGTCGGATGACTCTTCCTTGACGGATTCTTCAGGCGAGGGCGTGACTGGCGATATCAGTTGTCTAGGCGCGCGCGCGAAGAGTGCTGGATCTGGTCGCGGAGGTTCTGATATATTGCGCGAACGACCGCGCGTGTGTTGAATGAATAAGGGTCCTGGTATAATGGATTCTACCGCTCTGTCAAATGCGGCGATGGCTTCTTCTCTGGCTATGCGGCGACTGTTGGGTCTGAGGCGCCGACCTTCTATCTCAGAAGTGTCCCTCGCGGTGGGCTCCAGTTGTAGATGAGGAATCTTGACTATACGTGAAAACACTTAAAACAAAAGGGGTGCTCAACAGCAAGACCGGGATACGAGACAACGACTCGACCCAAAGGACAACCACTGAGAGAAGTTCCTCAAAATAAAGTGGAGGGAAACTCTGTGAGCTAGGCGGGCGCTAATAGGCGCGAGAAGATAACGCGCGCGAAGGCGCGCGTGCGCGAGGCGAAGGCGTGCGAGATGCGCGCGTGAGCGGGAGGTCCGAGAATGCGCGCGCGCGAAGCGAAGGCGCACCTAAAGCGCTAGAGGCAAGATCTTACTGAGGAGTGAGTGCAAAGGTGGAGGATTGACAGGAGGATATGATCAGATAACAAGTGGGGAGGTGATCTATTCACTTTCCAGTACACAAAGATAAGGGAAAAGTAAGTACCAGAACCAAAGGAAACCCTTCTGTATTTAAGAATGGAGAAGGCGCGCTTCCGAGCGTGCTCCCGAACCGAGTAACCATATCAACTCTAATTATAACTAAGTTTAAATAAACTTTCCATAAGTAGCGCGGATGTCGGACCAAAGATTTTATTAGTTCAATGGATAAGATAGAAATAACGCACCAGCGAATCAGTAAGGACATGGGACGGATGGACGGACGATAGCGCAAAGACCTATGAGGAGGCGCGCATAGCGCGTGCGTAGGTAAGGCGCGCCTAAGTGTGCGAGTTCGCGCGAGACTGGTCCTTAGGAGTAGAGCTGTAACATATAGGAATGTATGGTTAAAGGCCGGATATTCGTCATTGAGACGCGCGAGTCTCTACACCGGGACAAAGGAAAAGGTAAGGCCACCTCCATCGACCTGTCGCTGGAAGTTGGGGGGAGCAACAAGAGGAAGTCTCCAATGATTTCTGGACACTCCTCCCAACCTCCAAAGTCGGCGCTGAAGGCTCGCAAGCGTGTCAAGTCAACTCAAATCCCCAAGTCGAAGCTGTTTGTGGAGTCGGAAGATGATGAAGACTCAATTGTTCAGGTATGTGTTCTGGCTGATTTGTGACATGCTCTCAATTTGTTGCAGCCGATTTCGCATGGAGTGCCGGAGGTCGTCCTTCCCCAGCGCACCATTGTGGTAAGGAAGCCCCAGTCGCCTCGGTCACCCGGTTCCCCCAAGAAGCAATCATTTGGGCCTGCTTCAGTAAGTTTGGATTTTTCGTTTGGACCTTAAATATATGCTCATGTGTCCACAGCTGACTGCCGGCAGTCATCTGGAGGTTACGGTGAGTTGTTTGGACTTGTCCGGACCTCCCATGTATAGTTCCCACTCATTCCCATTACATTAGAAATCTCCCATCAGTCGTCCGGAGGCTCGGGTAAGTCTTAGAAGTTGTCCAGAAACTCATATGTGTATTAACAATCGGTCAGGCAACCTCCGGCAGTCGTCCGGAAGTTGAGGAGGAGTCCTCTGATGATACTTCCGGTGCTTCGGATGGTGACCCGCTGGCCACTACCACATTTGATATCACCATTCCCGGCCCAGTGAGTACTCAAATAAATTCCCCTTCATCCATCTACTAACGGATACCACAGAACAACCCCTGCCATTATTGTGTCAAGGAAAATTGGCCCTGTGCAACTTGATTGGACAAGAGGTCCAGCCTCCCCTGCTTGTCTTGCATCTGCTGCTCCACCAAGAAGATCAAATGCAACCCTGCATCTCTCGGATCGCCGCCCAAACAGACCCGAGGGAAGTCTACCACCGGCCGGACGCGTTCCAAGACACCTGCCCCTGCTCCATCCAATGCTCCGTCTCCCTCCCGGTCAAGGGCCCGAACTCGTAGTCAATCTCGTGGCCCTTCCGGCCATCCCTGCTGCAACTACACCCCAGGTGCAGTCACGTGGTCGCAGCAAGACCATCACTACCAAGAAGACACCTGCACCTGTCCCTGCACCTGTCCCTGCACCTGCGCCAGCTGGTAAGTCACCCATACTTTTGATGACCGGCTGACCTAATTTTTTACTTAGCAGTCAGGTCTTCCAGTGTCGCAGTGCCTCGTGCAGCACTCCATGTTCCCATGCCAGATCTCCATTCCATGGCAATGGTGCAGCTTGCATCGCTATTCTTGAGGCTCGGGTGCAGGAGCAGGACACTAAGATTGATACCCTGCAATGCCTCCATGAGAGCCTCCGGCGCACAGTGGTCAACCGGCACCCTTCATTTTCACTTCCGGACACACCAGCTCAAGGAGGTCCCCCCCCGTCCATGTCACCCCTCCCCTCTGCACTTTCCAACCTCATTGATTTGGACTTTTCCGGCATGGAACCTACACCCTTGATGCCTGAGCATGGATCTGCTATGGTAGGTCCCATGGTTGAGCCCACCCAAGTTCAACCTGAGGGTCCACAATCCTCCAGCAAAATTGTTCTCCCTGATGAACCAGGCAACCTCCTGCCAGAATTCCCCGGTGATATTGTGGTCCCTAATGAACCAGGTAACCTCTTGCCAGAATATGATTCTTCTGATGATGAGATGGATGTTGAGGGAAAGGTTGATCTTCCTGGTGAGGAGGTTGACATGGCTACATAATTGCTCAGTGATAGATGTACATAAATGTTTTTCCATGCATGTTACCTATGCCACAATTGAATCATTCAATGATCACTCCCGATATCCAGAACTCGAAACTGCAGATTGAGATAGATATCACCCAAAACCCGAACACCCGAATGTCAAATTATCAGTGCCGAACCCCGAGTCCCGGGTGCCAGGTACTGAGTCCCGACACCCGGAACTCAGGATTTGACATTTGAGACGAACGACATCTTCCAGACATGTTTAAATCAACCTATGTATATCTGTAAACATTTTACTAACCCCAAACCCCAAACTGAGATGTACCAACCCCCGAAACCCCAAACCCGAGACTGCCGGGTCTTGGGACTCGGCACTCGGGTGTCTGGAACTTGGCACTCGGGGAAATTTGGGGAGATCAATACAATTTAATTTACAATAGAGTTGACAACACATTGACTTACCCATGTTTGCAATATATTTTTGTTTAGACATACTGAGTTCCAAGTTCCGGACACCCAAAACCCGGCAGTCTCGGGGTTCGGGTGTCCGGAACTCGGAACTCGGTATGTCTAAACAAAAATATATTGCAAACATAGGTAAGTCAATGTGTTTGTCAATAAACTTGATTGTAAATTAAATGGTATTGATCTCCCCACATGTTCTCAAGTTCCGAGTTCCGGACACCTGATACCCGAGACCCGGCAGTCTCGGGTTTCGGGGTTCAGGTGTCTGGAATTCGGAACTCGGTATGTCTAAACAAAAATATATTGCAAACATGGGTAAGTCAATGTGGGTTTTGGGGTTCAGGGGTTGGTACATCTCAGTTTGGGGTTTGGCACTGAAAACTTGACATATATATATTTGTGAGTGTTGTGCTTCTGGTGTCCATGCTTAGAAATAGGATTTGTTGCACACCAGGGTTCAGGTGTGGGGTTTTTCCACTTCAGTCCTCGATTATTGGTCAATGCCACACATGGTGGATTCATGTTTTTGTGCTTAGGGGTTTAGATTTGGTGGTTGATGGTAGGTATATGCACTCATAGTGTACATGTATCCTATGTGTTTGATTCGCTGGTGGCTACATCAGCTGTATGTCTTGATGGAACATATCTAGGCTCACCCATATATGTAATACACCCCCGTCGGCCCGCCCGTCTATGTATTATCCCCCATGTCGGCCCACCCGTCTATGTAATACATCCCATGTTGGCCCACCCGTCTATATAATTATACCCCACCTCAGCCCACCTGTCTATGTAATAAATATTTTATCGCACCCTCGGCCCACCGGTCTATTTGATATCCCTTTCGTCGGCCCACCCGTATATGTAATACATTCCACGTCGGCCCACCTTTATATGTAATACACCCTACATCAGCCCACCCATCTATGTAATATTCCCCTACCTCGGCCCACCCATATATGTAATACACCCACGTCGGCCCACCCGTCTATATAACAATATTTGCCTTACATCTCTCTTCAGCCCAGCTGTCTATAATATCCTACTCTACATATCACCCAGATGGGCCCACCCATCTCCATGAATGATCATATTCCCCTGGCCCATCCGTCAACATTAAGCATATATATATCATTGGCATACATGGGCCCACCCGTCTCGATCGGAAATAATATGTGTCCTGGCCCATCCGTCATCATCGAGAATATACACAACATGGGCCCATGATCAGCTGGCCCGTCTCATACGGGATATTATGGAGGTCGGGTGGCCCATATAATACGGAATTTGTCACTGAAGGGGCTCATGGCTTAAGCCAAAGTTTCGAGATGCGAGAACCAACACACAATGACGGATTGGGAAGCTGCTAGTGGGATAGTGCAAGACTTGTTCACAGTGGAGTCATCCCCGACTACACTTCACACTGACATTACCACCAATATTGATCACTTATGACAGAGATTTGCAAAGGAACCACTTTTTCTAGATATCATGGAAGCATTGTACAACTTAGATTGTGACAAACCAGTCAAGGCCAAATGACGAGTTCAGCACCGGGCCAAACAATTCTTTGTTGAGAATGGTAAGCTCTGGAGGGTCGTGAACAACTCCTCAACGTGGATACACAGCAAGCTCGAGTGTGTCACGCAGGAAGAGGCAATGGAACTAGCACGTCTAGAACATACTAACAAAGGACATTGGGGACGAGATTTGGTCAAGCTACAACTTATGGACAGCATTTACAGCCCACGCTAGATCACTCCGTAACAATGGCCATCGTCGAGTGCAGCCAGTGCAAGAACTTCAGCGCCAAACACCTCAATTCATTGTTAGAGCCAATCATCCGAAGACACCCATTCGAATTATTAGTTGCAGATTATTTAGCTATGCCGAAAGGAAAAGGGGGTTTTCATAATATCCTTCTAATCATTGATACCTACTCACAATATGTCTGGGGCTTTAGATTAAGAATGCACAGTACCGCAAAAACTACCATCGCCGGCCTCGAAAAGATACATCACGACTTTCAAGCTCTGGAGACATTGATGATGGACAGGGGAAAGCACTTCAACAATGCAGAGGTTAGTGAGTGGTGCGAGACAAACAATATGAGCCGCTACGTCACAGCAGCTTACACACCTTGGGTCAATGGATTAGTAGAAGGGATGAATAAGCTGTTGTTAGGAAGGTTGAAGAGCACGTGTGCCCCGCACCTTGGAGAAGATGAATATGATGATGTCGCAGCAGAAAACCTACCTGTGACATGGTCAGATCATTTTGAGGACACGATAGAACACCTTAACGGACATATCCTACCCTCGTTCAAGTTCTCGCCGAAGGAACTACTACCTGGATTGGTCATTGACACCCCACGCACACCAGTGACAATGGCCGCAAATGAGACCACACCACACGATGTCAACGTACACTCAGTGTATGTCGCTCAACAACGACTAGACGCATTAGCAAATGGAGTTGCAAATGCCATCAAACAGAAAGCAGCTTTTGACAAGTGCGTCCTTGGTTCTCCAGGGGGAGAGGTCAAATTTACACCAGGAAAACTCGCTCGTACAAGTATATGCAAGCGAGCTCAATCAAACCTTTCAGACGGCTTGAAAAATCCTTCTGCGATGGTCTGCACCTCGTCGAGTCATCACTCAACGCATAAATTCATACTCACTGGAGACGCTGGAAGGATTCCCAATGTTGGGATGGTATCACGCAAGATGACTGCATCTGTTTTTGCCAAGGACAGGCACACTGTTAGCAGAGATGGAAGAGGAGAGGAAAAAGGAAGCAGATGGCGCGAAGATGGGAGAATGATAGAGAGGACAGCAGTGAGGCTTCAGTGACCCAGGAGTGTTGCATTTTTTTTTTTTGGGGGGGGGTATTTGTAGTAGGGTGTTTGGTCCCTAGGGGTTCGCCCCTGTTGTGCTGGGTGTTTGGGAGTGTCAGAGGTCCTGGGCAGGTGTCTAGAGTAGGGTTCCATATGTAGAGTAGGGTTTCAATCATCCATCCATCTGTTGTTCACCTTGTGTTGAGGCCCCTGGCCCTCTCCACTGTCTGTTGCCCAATATGCGTAAGATATCTGGTCCCATGGTTTTGGGCCGTCAGTCGGGCCCGGGTGCCACAGCCTACCGAGCATAAGACAGGATGCACCTGTCAGTCGGTCACGGATACAACGACGCGCCCATTATTGTTGGGGACATAGTTCTGGGGCCATCAGCCAGTCTCAGATATGAAGGCCCAACCATCATCGATGAGGACCTAGGTATCAGTTCCGTCTACATCTGGGCCATCCACCGGTACCGGTGAAGGTACAACAATTCAGATGGTGAGTCTGAACAATGTGTTGGGTCTTGCAGAACCTAGCTGCTATTCAACCCTACAGGGTTTCTGGACCAGGCTCAAGGCTCAGAGTAGAGGAAATATCATTAAAACTTGCTGAGTACTCTGACTCATACTGATAACTAGTGAAAAGATAACTTGATTATGTAAGCTACAAAAGTGCCAACATAAGGTAAGGTAAAAACAATCTCTACCAGCCCAGCCAGAAATGAATCCCTACACCGGGTACGATAGCCTGCCCACCGTTGGCTGAGATGAGGTTCAGTTCTAGCCCATCTGCCGACATCTACCTGTACCGCACATGACAGGCTGTCATTCCCCGTGCATCATCACAGACAGTACACGTATGGTGCATCCCTCAGACATGTATATCAATGTCAGATCTGGATCAGCATTCATATTGAACTTTGTCCCATATCTCATTACTCGTTTCTGTTGCACCAGTTGCATCTGTAAAACTAGTCTCTGACACAAAGTGCACTGACTTGGCCAAAATTCCCTAGCCAAGCCCTTCCGAGATCCAACGCTTGCACTGGGCTTATGTGAAAGCCACTCCAAGATTATTTGCACATGTACTAGGCCGAAGAATATCCTGCTGGGCGCAACTGTTGGCCCTTCCGAAATCAGATGCCTATCATGGGCCAGACCAAATAACTAGCTGGCCCTTTGAGAATACAATGCAGTCCCATGCCATATATTCAGCTTAGTCGACCCTTCCGAGATCAAATGCATATTCTCTTGGGCTCATCCATAGGCCCATCCAAGACTACCTGGCATATGTACTTGGCCGAACAATAGATGAGACTATATGTTGCCCCTCTGGGCAGGATCATATGCTGGTGGGCCGAACAAACTTGGTGGGCCCATCTGTGACCCCTACCAAATCAGTACCACATCCATATACTAATGGCTCACCCATCACTACTGGGAATTCCTTCATGATAGGCCCACCCAACTTGCCTGCATATTGGGGCCCACCTTGACTGGCCCGATCTGCGTGAATGTGCATGTGCTGGGCCAGTTCGGGCCTTCTGGATATTGGTGCACTGGGCCTAAACCTTACCAGCCAGACCAATCTGCATATTGAATGTGAGGACCAATTGGGCCCTTCCGGATGCTTGTGTACTGAGCTGATCCGCACCTGAATTTGATATGTGCCGGGCTAGGTCTTGCATATTTGACCTATCCGCACACTGAATTGATATCTACTGGGCCCAAAATAACCAGTTGGCCCATCCACTAACCCTTCCCAGTATTGTTATGGGCCCAGGAATAACTGGTCAGCTCACTTGTGCCCTCTTCCGATACTGTCAATAACCAGCTGGGCTCATCCGTAAGCTATTCTGATATGAGCTGAGCCCATTCACCAGCCATGCCTGATACTATTATGGGCTCAAAATTTTCCTGTTGGCTCTTCCGACATCAAATTTCCCCAAGAATAAGTAGCTAGGCCCATCTGTACCCCCCTTCCAAGATATATAGCTGGGCCCATGTACCTTGTGGCCCATTACAATTGTCCCATTCATGCTATGGCATCAACACTTGGCCCACTTGCTAGCATGGGCACTATTCCACACTGTGGGCTCATCCGTGCATAAGCACACATGGGCCCACATTGGATAGCCTGCCTAACTGGGTCGATTCTCAACCTTTGGCTGTCCGACTAAGTTGAAAATAAAGTACTAAATTATGTGCGTGTCTATGAGCTGATGAACTTCTACTGCTGTTATAGCTCTAGGTGACCTCGCCAGTGCTCATGCTGTTGATAAATGGACAATAGATGGGGTATTCACTCTGAGCTGAACTCGTTGTAAGGCTCATGGTTCGGAGGAAAATAGCATATATTGTACCGTTGAACGTTTGAGATGTTTTTCACCCATAAAATCATCGTAAATTAATATTATATGGCCCTAACTACACATGGTTGCAGTGAATATTTACTAGCCTATTCTGCGTGTCTGTTGCTATCAAAATGCTGGTTTGTTCCCCGCAAGAACCTGTAATAGGTCTGATATCCAGGCTATACTGTTAAAATTAAGCATAATACTCACTGACTAGAAACAGTATGGTTTTGTAAGTTTGTTTGTAAACTATCAATCCCCTACAATTGAGCTTAACGGCTTCTGATTCCTTTGGTGATTCTCAGGCTTCCAAGAATAGCGCTACCACTGGAAAAATTACCAAATTGGGATATTCCAATAATCTCACCATTCCCACATACCTCCCTGGCTCTACTGCTGCACCAGAGCTTTCCCCCTGCTCACTCATGTATATAAGTAGTAGAATGGCATGTACATACATAAAATGATACAATAGACCGCTTTTTCACTGTCTAAGAGCTTGTACAGCAGTCTACAGTGCTGACCACAATATGTGCATCCCAGGACTAAAACATATTCGCTTTTTTGCCCCTTTAGCAGGGAAGCACTTCTGGCTGTATATATCATATATTAGAGTGTTAATGAATATATTACACCACTTGTTTGAGCCTCTGTAGTGTCCTACATCAGTAGATATGTTAAATTCATGAATACCTTTCAAAAAACATAAACCAGTTTGCATTTTTTAGTGTTTAGGTATATAGACTGGTAAATATTATTTCTAACATCTCTTTACTAGTATATACATCATATCAAGAGTATAGGTCAGTAGGATCAGTCCCTAGGGTGATATGTATTGTTATCTTCCTGGTGGTTCACTCCCTGAGAAAGTTTTTCCTGCAGCTCCAGCCCTCTAGGATGGTAGGTAGTCTTTTACTATGAACATATGGAATATATTCATCAATAAGTATACCAGAACAATACCAGGATCCTTGTCTACAATCCAAAGTCACTTCCTGCCTACAATGTATCATATTTTCGCATTTTTGAGGTTTTTCACTACATTCTCACTACATAGACTATACCAGCTGTTCATATATCACTTATAGTACATATATGAAGCCCTCCAAAGGCCATGATCAGGTAGAAATATGTCAGAGTAATGATATCAAGCACATATCTCCTATTCTCACTGATAAGAATTCCCAGACATGAATATAGTAAAATATTATAATCAGACTGTCTTAGAGTACACTAATATACCAAGTAATACAGTCCTTGACTACCAAAAGGATCCATGAATAATTGACAGCAGGGGAATCCAATAGATAAGAAATAGGTTGTGGGAAAGTCAAAAAATCCAAACATCGAAAAAATACTATGCACCAACAGTCTATGCAAGGGTGGTCTGACTATAATAATGCAACAAATTGAAACCACAACACTTCCACATCACCTTTACCTTCACAACATATTTCTACCTGATCATGGCCTTTGGAGGGCTTCATATATGTACTATAAGTGATATATGAACAGCTGGTATAGTCTATGTAGTGAGAATGTAGTGAAAAACCTCAAAAATGCGAAAATATGATACATTGTAGGCAGGAAGTGACTTTGGATTGTAGACAAGGATCCTGGTATTGTTCTGGTATACTTATTGATGAATATATTCCATATGTTCATAGTAAAAGACTACCTACCATCCTAGAGGGCTGGAGCTGCAGGAAAAACTTTCTCAGGGAGTGAACCACCAGGAAGATAACAATACATATCACCCTAGGGACTGATCCTACTGACCTATACTCTTGATATGATGTATATACTAGTAAAGAGATGTTAGAAATAATATTTACCAGTCTATATACCTAAACACTAAAAAATGCAAACTGGTTTATGTTTTTTGAAAGGTATTCATGAATTTAACATATCTACTGATGTAGGACACTACAGAGGCTCAAACAAGTGGTGTAATATATTCATTAACACTCTAATATATGATATATACAGCCAGAAGTGCTTCCCTGCTAAAGGGGCAAAAAAGCGAATATGTTTTAGTCCTGGGATGCACATATTGTGGTCAGCACTGTAGACTGCTGTACAAGCTCTTAGACAGTGAAAAAGCGGTCTATTGTATCATTTTATGTATGTACATGCCATTCTACTACTTATATACATGAGTGAGCAGGGGGAAAGCTCTGGTGCAGCAGTAGAGCCAGGGAGGTATGTGGGAATGGTGAGATTATTGGAATATCCCAATTTGGTAATTTTTCCAGTGGTAGCGCTATTCTTGGAAGCCTGAGAATCACCAAAGGAATCAGAAGCCGTTAAGCTCAATTGTAGGGGATTGATAGTTTACAAACAAACTTACAAAACCATACTGTTTCTAGTCAGTGAGTATTATGCTTAATTTTAACAGTATAGCCTGGATATCAGACCTATTACAGGTTCTTGCGGGGAACAAACCAGCATTTTGATAGCAACAGACACGCAGAATAGGCTAGTAAATATTCACTGCAACCATGTGTAGTTAGGGCCATATAATATTAATTTACGATGATTTTATGGGTGAAAAACATCTCAAACGTTCAACGGTACAATATATGCTATTTTCCTCCGAACCATGAGCCTTACAACGAGTTCAGCTCAGAGTGAATACCCCATCTATTGTCCATTTATCAACAGCATGAGCACTGGCGAGGTCACCTAGAGCTATAACAGCAGTAGAAGTTCATCAGCTCATAGACACGCACATAATTTAGTACTTTATTTTCAACTTAGTCGGACAGCCAAAGGTTGAGAATCGACCCAGTTAGGCAGGCTATCCAATGTGGGCCCATGTGTGCTTATGCACGGATGAGCCCACAGTGTGGAATAGTGCCCATGCTAGCAAGTGGGCCAAGTGTTGATGCCATAGCATGAATGGGACAATTGTAATGGGCCACAAGGCCTGAAGAAAAACATTTCCAGTAGCATCAAGATCACAAGAGAGATCCCAATCTTCAGAACCAGTGAGGCATCGTGCCTGTTAAGCTTCATGAAGCTTCATGTTGGTGGCTCTGAGACAAACTTACAAAATGTACTGTGTATAGTTAGACATGGTTAAGTATCACCCTGCCATGAACAGGTGCGATATCTGTGTGTACCTGCAGTAGTAATAGCATTCGAGGACCCTCACATGCAGGGTCATAGGCAAGTACAGGCCCCGAATGCCGAGCTTGAGACTAGTATGCACTGGGTATCTTGTGCTAACCCAGAAGAGGAATAAAGTTGAGATATAATGTATCCGGCATATTTTGGCCGGTTGCAGCGATAGTACGGGAAGGAGTATGCATAGAAATACAAGAGACTGTAACTGTTACAAGTATTGTATTAGTTTGTATTGAACATGATGCTAAACAAGAGTCTACCGGGTGACACAAGCACAACAAGGCTTGTAGGAATGTGTATCAAAGTTCATCACCTACACAAGAGACACATTAGGAATGACAAATGCTACAAGAGTTATAGTAGAATGTATCAAACATGACGCAAACATGGGTCTGCCGAGTGACACAAATGTCACAAGGCTGGTAATAGTATGTATAAAATGTCACTGCATGTACTGCAGTACATGGTTACTTGCAAGCCCAACACAAGTCTGTCATGTGTTTGTGGGAATGGCAGCAATTGTGCACCTTGTATCGGCTGTTACTGGCTTGTTACAGAGTGTTACATGGTATGTACGATTTTGGTTTTTTTTTTTTGCAAAGGCTCTGTAGCATATTGGCGTGTTAACACGTGACAATGTGATATGGCCTAGTGGAGTATCATGCAGGAATTCAAACCATTACTTAAAAGACTTTCGTTTGTTCCCTCTTCCCTCAGTTCATTCTTCCACAACTGAGGGTAAGTTCTTTTTTTCGTCATATGCTACCTAGACACTAATATGGCTACCATAGTCTGACATTGTCTAGGTACATATTAATTAAGTTCGTTCTTCCATGACTGAGGTCTGACGTTGTCTAGACTCTATAGGTTATGAGCCCTGCTCACTCATAAGAAACAAGCAAGTGGAAACCCCTCTGGACACAGTCACTCCCCTTCCGGAACAGTTATGCCACCGGCATGCAACTGAGTCACTCGACATCATCAAAGCATCATTCATATTCCCTTTCGAGCGAGAAGCACCTCACTGATAGACATACGCCTCGCCTTAAATAGTGGGACCCATTTGCGTCCTTTCGATAACCCATCTTTACCTTTGACCACCACCTACTGGGATGGCAAAGCACCACCTAAGGTCAAATAGCACCAATACCAGTATCCCCAAACCATCCTCATCTGTTTCCACCACCTCTGCAGCGATACCTACCATTCTCCAACCTCCTATCTTACACAGAGGCGGAACAAGCATCTCTGCTATGTCGACCACCACCTCTAAAGTCGTGGCAATTACCCTTAGTCACACGGATCTTGAGAAAATTGAACTCCTCAATTGTGGACAGAACAACTGGGGTACTTTTTCAGCCAAGATATGCAACTACCTACTCCTCAAACATGGAGGAGGTTACCTTCTCAGTGTCATCACACGTCCGAACGACACTGCAGACCCTGTTGGCACTAGCACCTGGGACCTCAACAACCTTTGTATTGTCCATGGCATTAAGTACTCGCTCCTGTCCAGAGGACCAGGACTTCCTACTTCCTTTCATCAATGCTCACGCTGTGTGGAAGGCCCTTAAGTCTCGCCATGAGCAGGTCAGGCCTATTGCCCAGATCCTCCTCATCCTAGCAGGCCTTCGCCTTATGCTACCATCGCTCAGAACATTTTGCCCTCACTAGTACACAGCTTACTGGACCTTGCTAGGCACATATACACCATTGACATTCCCAAGGAAGACGACTTCCTCACCATACTCATGCTGAACGCCATGAGCGAGGATATTCCTCATGTGTGTAACCATGTTGCTGATGCCATCACTATTAGCACCCCATCCGCACCTTATGGTCCAACCAATATCAGATCCCGCCTTGAATTAGAACAACAACTCGTCGATAATGACAAAGGGAAGGGACCTGGCGACATTGCCATGATGGCGTCCAATAAAGGGAAGCCCAATCGAAGCCAAAACACTCAAGCTACTTGTACTGACTGCAGTCAATCCACCCACACCAATTGTTGCACTACTTGTGGCAGCTGGTGGCACTCTGCCAAGGACTGCTATGGGAAAGGGGGAGCTATGGAGGGTAAGAAGGATGAGGTCATTGCTCGTCATCGTGCTGCGCGCTCCAATGGCAACACTACCAGAACCCCTGGAATGTCTTCCTCACGCCCTACCAAAGGAGCATCAACTGGGAAGCCTGGTGGCCTGCGGTACGAGACTAGCAGTTGCACATATCTCCTAGACGCCGAGACACACAAGGCCATCTTCATTGCTGGTGCTCTGCCCCCTCCTACCCCAGATCCTAATACACTGACCCAAGAGTTTGCTGGACTCACATACAATGTCCCATCCTCCGCGTTCATCAAGGAGCTTCCTGAGGACACATACGATGCGCTATTTGCTGCTGTCAACTTGCAAGCCAGCATCGACTGGCGCACGCACAGCCAGCCCAACGACTTTGCCGGCCTTACTTACAAGGCACCGAATCAGCGTGCTTGTATGCCCATTGACCCGTCTATTGTGCCCTTCTTCCTTGACAGTGGTGCCTCTGTGCACATCAGTAACGTTGAGTTGGACTTCTATACCCTACGTCCTATACCTCCTCAAGCTGTCAACGGCATTGGAAACTCGTCAATTCAGGCTGTTGGTGTTGGCACCATTCGCCTAATCGTGGCAAAAGGCATCCATCTCACACTGGACCACGTCCTTTTCATCCTGAGTGCCATTGTCTGTCTTCTATCTGTCTCTGCCATGTGCACCGCACATCGTTGCATTGCGTCTTTTGATGCTACATCTTGCTGGGTCCAGGCCTGCAGCGGCACCCAAATGTTGACCAGAACCTTGACGTCTCGCCGTCTCTACGCTCTCTCGGGTGGACAACTGTCTGCTGACCACGCATATCTCACGCAACGCACTCCCACCCTTGAAACATGGCACAGACGCCTTGGCCACGCCAACTTCCGCTCTGTATACAACCTCGCTCATTCAGGTTTTGCTACTGGTATGCCAATCGACTTATCCTCCCTTCCTCCTGTTTGTGATGCATGTATCCTTGGCAAACAGACTAAGTCAAGCATACCAAAGGTTAGGGAGGGGACTCGTGCAGATCGCAGACTCAGAATCGTACATGTCGACCTGATGGAGCATCTGGATACTGTATCCGTCGCTGGAAATAAATACATAATGGATGTGATTAACAATTTCTCTTCTTATTCGTGGTCCATCCCCCTTGCCTCCAAAAGCGACGCCTTTCCAGCTCTGCAAGCTTGGGTCTGTGCACGTGAAGTTGAGACAGGTCTGACTGTTGGTATATTCCGATCTGACAATGGTGAGCTGAAATCAAGCAGGATGCGTGATTGGCTCGCCACCCACAGCACTTTACATCAATTCACTGCCCCATACACGTCAGCTCACAATGGCCATGTTGAACGATTACATTGTATGCTGATGGGTAAAGCTCGTACGATGCGCACATCTTGCATTGTGCCTGCTAACCGTTGGGATGAATTTGTCCTTACAGCCAACTACCTTTTGAATCGCACACTGGTTACCTCTCAGTCCGGTCACATTCCCTATGAAGCCTGGTTCAGTCGTAGGCCTGACCTTTCCCATCTACGAGAAATTGGTTTCCGAGCATTTGTTCTGATTCAAAATCGACACAATCCTAATATTTTCAACAGATCATCTGAATGTGTCCTTATTGGCTACTCGCTCGACTCGAAGGCTTACAGGTGCTACCACCGGGCCTCCAACAAAGTTTTCATTTCTTATAATGTCTCTTTTATTGAATCTTTTAATGACCATCCTACACCTTTGCATCCCGGCCAGTTGCTGCCTAATCCAAGCGCATCTTCAACGCCTGATGCGCCCACCATGGCCTCTGCCATCGCCACCCCTAGTTCTAGCCTTGAGGCAGGCAATGAGGCACTTGTCCCTCCTACTGGATCCACCAGCCCTTCAGGCCAGGCTCCCTCAATCTGTCACACTGCTCGTGCACATGTCCCTTCAGAGAAGTGTTGCGTGGCTAATGGTACTCCTTATGTACCTGCCGCCCAGCGTGCTGTGCTGGCAGCCATGAAAGCTGCCGAACATTTCCGTGCACTCGATGATGCACTCAAAGCGGACACCCCCGATATCGATCTTCAGGCACTGGAAGCTGAACTTGCCTTCCTGGCCGAGGCCTTTGTGGCTGTTCCTGACAACTTTGACCATGAGGTTGCCGATGATCCGGTCACCTATTGTGACACTATGGCTTCAGCTCACGCTCACGAATGGACCAAGGCACTCCAGGAGGAGTTTAATTCTCTCCGGGACTTAGGTGTATATAAACTTGTACCCCACTCATCCATGCCTGCAGGACGGAAACTGATGAAAGGTCGACTGGTTTTCAAGCTCAAACGGGACCAGGATGGTGCCCCCACTCGCTTCAAAGCGAGATATGTCTGTAAAGGGTACTCTGCTGTATGGGGGCAAGACTACACTAAGACATCAGCACCAACTGCGTGCCTTGAGTCCTTTCGAATATTAGTGCACTTGGGCGCGGCTCTTGACTGGGAAATCGAACAATTAGACATCAAAACCGCTTTCCTCTATGGACTCCTGGATTCAGATGAAGTCTGTTACATGGAACAACCAGAGGGTTTTGTCGCACCTGATTTCAAGGACCACATATGGGAGCTACAGAAAGGACTCTATGGCATGAAACAGGGAGGACTCATCTGGAATAAGATGCTCAACGATGCCATGATATCCTGGGGCTTTACGTGTCTTAAGAGCGAGCATTGCATATACTTCCACAAATCCACTGCCGGAGTTCTCCTCATCGCTATACATGTCGACAACTTCTTCACCATAGCCAGTTCCACAGACGCACTTCAAACATTCAAAGCCAAACTGCGCACAAAATGGGAGGTTGCCGAACTAGGCAATGCTCATTTTTGTCTCGGCATTGCCATTGAACGTGATCGTGCAACTCGGACGATCAAGCTCTCCCAAACTGCTCTTATTGACCGTGTCATCAAACAATTCAGTCTCACCAACGCCATCCCTTGCATGATACCTATGGAGCCAGGATAATGCCTATCCCACCGTGACCACTTGCCAAAGACAGTGGCAGAACGGGAACTCATGACCTGCACCCCATACCACTCACTTGTAGGCTCCTTGATGTACCTTGCCATTGGGACACGACCCGATATTGCATACGCCATTCAGAAATTATGTAAATTCCTGGACTCATATGGACCCACTCACTGGGAAGCTGCAAAATGTGTCATACGGTATCTCAAGGGCAGTCACACTACCCAGCTCATCCTTGGCGGTGAACATGTGACCCATCTTCTCGCCTATACTGATAGCGACCTCGCAAGTTGCGTGGACACCCGTCGATCTGTGAGTGGCTACTGTTGCTTTCTCGGACTGGGTGTGGTTACCTGGAGCACGCGTCAATAAAAGACCGTCGCTTTATCCACCTGCAAAGCAGAATATGTGGCGGCATCTGAAGCTGGAAAAGAGGTCACTTGGATCAGAATGCTACTACATGAACTGGGCTTCCCACAGACATCCGCTTCGCCACTTATGTGCAATAACAATGGTGCTATTGTCTTGACTGAGGATGCTTCCTACCACACCAAAGTGAAACATATCGACATCATGTACCATTCTATCAGAGAGCGTGTCAACCGACGACAACTGAAGGTTCACTATGTTCAGACACACGAGAACCTCGCCGACATCTTCACAAAGGCCTTGCAAAGAAGGATCATGGGCACTTGCAAGATTACCTTGGTCTACGATGATGAAGTTGAGGAGGAGGCCTATCGCGTTGAGGAGGAGTATTGGCGCATTAACACATGACAATGTGATATGGCCCAGCAGAGTATCATGCAGGAATTCAAACCATTACTTAAAAGACTTTCATTTGTTCCCTCTTCCCTCAGTTCGTTCTTCCACGACTGAGGGTAAGTTCTTTGTTTTGTCATACACTACCTAGACACTAATATGGCTACCATAGTCTGACATTGTCTAGGTACATATTAATTAAGTTTGTTCTTCCATGACTGAGGTCTGACATTGTCTAGACTCTATATAGCATCACAGAAGTACTGATTCTATGTAAAAATAAATGTCATGTAGTCATAAACATATATATAACAAGATGGTATACTAATAATTATGTTTTATTGAGAAATTGTGTAGTGTGCAGCCCTGTGCAGCGCTGTACATAGGGTTAGGGTTTTGCTGATGTGTATAATGTCACGTAACCCCCCCGCCACATTGTCGACGATTGTTGTGTTTGTTATCAATATATAGTCTACTATGACAATTTACATAATATGTTCATCGGTTCACTGATGACAGACAGTAGATCGAAGACAGTTTCCTCTGCGACCCGCGTATGCAACTACATTTAATGTGTGTCGCTCGACTCCCTTTGCTCAATGCTCACGGTCATTTGTACACAGCATTGCTGAGGGTGAAAAGACATTATTCTATTTCCTGAGTTGCTACTATAAACACTATATCGTCCAGGAGCCGACCGAAGGGGTGTCCTTGTGGCGTGCAAGGCTCGAAGACAGTGGCATGTACAATAGAGAAGACAATTCGGAGGTTCAAAGTACACTAATGTAAAACGACTGTATTTAAGGCCCACGAAACAATGAATATCGGGCAGACGCGGGAACAGGGGAAAAGGTGAAGGATGGGGAGCAAAGTACTTGGCCTATGGCAACATCAAAGAGTGTAGAATAACAAGCAAAGGAGCGTGGTAAGAGAGTTTGATAAAATCGGAATGAATAGGCGACAGCGCCACCGTTACAATCAGACAGGAGTAAGAATGGGCATACGGGTATGAAAGGACAACTGCCATGGCACAATGGTACCTGCAATCATACGACCTTATCTTCTACAAACATTCTCTGCGCACCGTTGTCCTGTAGGGTCACCTTCATGCCCTCGTTGGCGATAATTCCGTCGTCGTCGAAATCTTGGAGTGTCAGACCCCCGGCAGCAGCTGCCATAATGAGATGAAGGGGGTTCGACGCATTGAAGTTGATCCTATTGCCAATGTTCTTTTTCTCAGCATGCAAGATACTATACAAAGTGCAGGCGACTGTGAGGATGGTTATGATGGTGATGGGAAGGATAGCGAGAAGAGATATCATCGACCCCCGAGTCCAACCTATCGTCGATATGTACATTGTTCCATTGATTGGGGAGGAGAGGTTGTCCGGGATGGTATTATCGGGGAAGCTACCCACAACCATAAACCCAGAGCGGAGGAACTGCCGAACCATGCTGAGTCAATCTCGATTGGACCTAAGGGATCAGAACACTCACCGTGGCAGAAAACTCAACAACGCCACGCCAATATTCCTCCTAACAAAGGCATAAACTTAACGTGGGCAAAGACCTTGCGACACAAAACTCACCAGCTCTTTGTAAACCTGCGTTTGATTTCCAAGATTGTCGTCGATAGATGTATTAGTTGTTGAGGAATAGACGGTGTACAGAGTATCTCCGATTGCGCTGCTCGTAAGCCCCTGTGAGCTGATTGACTGAAACTTGGCAGTTCCAATGACGAACGACAGAAGTTGTTCATTCTCTGGTTGAAAAGGGGTGGATGAAATGACCTCGGAAGAAATTAGGTCACTGGAATAGTTGGCGCGGACTGTGGTCAACAGCGGAGTCACCTCGCACACGCTTGCGTCAAGGAACCTATATTTGAAAAATCCTTGTGAGATAATCGCTATAGGAACAGAATCGGTCAAAGGCTACAGACGCGTGCTTTAATGCTCACTGAAGCTTGTATAAGTTTGATTCAGATCCGTAGGCCCCGGGCACACAACGGAAGGAAGAAAGCCATTCCTTAACACGTTTGCATTTCCATTTGCATCCGCCATGGTCACATATTCCTGCGTCATGGACGTATCTAGGAGCTAACAGTAAATCACCGGTAAGATGTATGCGGTCGGAACTCACTGGCACCGCAGTTTGCACTTATATTCCACAGGCGAAGACCAGTGATGGAGTCGTTCGAAGCAGCCGAGTTGGCATAGACGAGGGAGGAGTTGGCCGTGTTCCAACCATACTGCGTTTGACTCGGGTCAATGGGCCGGCAGCTGACATTGGCTGTTAACCCCTGCTGCCACATCGAGTAATTTCTGCTGAAGCCTTGGGGAATGGACACGCTGGTGTGTTCTCCCGGTATCGGTCCTAAGTTGACTGTGACGTTTCCGCCAGAAAAGCCGAGACGAGTGCCATTAGCACTTGGAATTCCATCTGAACCTGAATAATCCTCGATGGCGGGCACAATTCCCTCTAGGCACACGACACATCATCACAAAACAGCTTCAGGTGATGCGAGGACCTGAACTTACGAGTAGATACATTATATTTTGCGCCATTGAAATTAAACGTGCCAGGAAGACCATAGTTATACCCTGCAGCAGAGACTCCGCTTAACATTCCGCCGATGTCGAGAATCTCGAAGGAATTGTCTTGGACTTTGGTTGTTCGTTTTAGAACAAATGTACGAAACACTGGGAAAGCGGAGATACGCACTGGCAGTGAGACCCTGAATTCGAAATTCTTCGAAGAGCAAGGTGGAAAACGCGGATCCAGTAATGTCAAGTTCGGATCCTCGCATCTCAACTGGCCATAGAAAGTAAGTCGGTGTCAGGAGAGTCGTCCACCTGTATCAGCACTTAAGTTAGACAACACAGCAAAAATTGCTCTCAGTAATGAGTTACCCAGCTGTCAAAAGTCTCAGGACACCAAAGGCGAACAGCGTCATGGTGGTTAGTCGTAAGTGCTCAGGTCTCAACATGATGGAGCCCTTCGCCAAAGCGACACCGGCGCTTAGCTGAACGAGAGAGATGGGCTGCAATATCCGATGTCTCAATGCCTCCTTGATCGAAAACGTGAAAGCACTAGGAAAATGTTTATCCCTATGTGAATGGAAAACTACAGGGAGTAAAGAGGTATACAGACGCAGCGGTAGTGACCGAAAGCACAGTTGCTATCAATGAGGCTATCATGGCCAACTCTCCGGGGTAATGGCTCCACAAGTTGCTGACTTGATCGGGTAGAGAGAGGTAATCATAATAGAGAACTGTACCAAGAAACGTATACCCAAATACCAGGATAATTGCCTGGCTACTGATGATAGCGGTATGCAATAGCCTGAAGCGTGCGGCCACAGGAGACATCATAGAAGGAGTGTGGGTGGTGCAGAATCGACCCTGATACAGATCGAACCGACAAATATTTAAGGTGAAAAAAGAAGGGAAGGGAAGTATGTGAGGGATTGGGAGCGAGGATTTATTGAGGGCATTTTATATGAGTGAGTGTGCGTGAGATGCAAGTACGTACGTTTGCAGATTGCATGCTAGTAGACACATGTTATTGTACCGGACAGTTAACCTAATTCAGGGATTGTACTCAAATACGAATTCGGAGCCTTGATCGATTCCGAAATGAGGTGTTAAACCATCAGTCACTGATCCGAAATACATCACAATTCAAAGGCCAACGTAAGAACGTAATGACAAGACCTTGACGAGACCTCGACAATCTTGTCAGCTGCAAATTTGCTTCACTTACCCTAGCAGGAACAGCGGCGTCAAAAACAGGCTCTTCACCATGAACAAGACAACTTTCTGGCGTTCGTCAACACCAAAGGCACCACCTAAACATTCAACCTACGACTCGAGTTGTTCTTTACCGATCTCTTTGCTTACTTGCTGGCATCCGTGCTCCTCTGGCTCTCAAGTCAAGTTTCATCAGTGCATGCGTTATTGCGGCGTGAGCCCTCAGGCTCCACCACACCTAACTTCACCCGTCCGTCATCTTCGCTCCCCTCGTCCTTCTCCGGCGATTGAAGGCGCCCTTTTTGTGCCCACACCCTCGTATGGCCACCATCGTCGTTCTCTGCCAAAGCCTGTTTTCCCTCCCTCAAATTCATCCTACAACAACGCCAGAGTCGTATGGAGAATTTAGATTTGTACTGCTCGTATCTTATCGGCATCGTCATCGGCAGGTATTTCAAAACACGAGCCTGCACCGAATATCCAGGCATGGTGCACTCAATCGCCAACGACACGACAGTCACAGGAGCAGTTGCGGATACCATCGAAATGGCAGCATAGGCAAGGTAGGTGCCATACGTATCTTGTATCTCAGGAGCAGGTCAGCTTTTGCAGGAGTTTTTACGCAGCAGAAATTAAATTCTCTCCACTCCAGATTTCAAAATCTCAAAGGGAGTTATTTTCTGCGCTTTGTTTCGGATGGGACTGAGTTCGAGGAAGCGAAAGTGCAGATGTCTTTCTGGGCCGACTCTGAGCGAGCTGCGACTAAGGATATCGAAGAGATGATCAAACAAGCGGGATCGTCCGCTCGTCAGCGGTGGCACCTCTGAGGCTCTGCAGAGAAATATCCACGAAATCATTCTGAACAGCAGCGCACTGCTTTGTTCCAGGCGGCCATACGGGCTGACTCAGAACATGATGCCATTCGCGAGAACAGACATGTAAGGTATTTCTGTTCAGGGAAGACCGCCAGTGGCAGAGAAACCAGGTCTCAGAAACTGCCAGTGACAAAGCCATCAGCGTCCGAGCACAGCAGTGGCAGGTCTCGCGACGAACTCAGTGAGGCCACGATCGGGTCTTCGAAAGGACAACCTCGATCATATGTGACGTCCATTATCGTCACTTGCAGTACATCCTCGCCGGTCGTAGACAGGAACGCATATTAAGCACGACCTGCCATCAGAATATCTTTCAAGTTGATTTGGTGAGCACATATGCATTAATACGGATCATGTGATAGTACACCTCTACCATTCTCACTACAATATAGTTCACGGAACTGACGGTGTAGCCGAGAGCGTCCCTATTCCATGCGGAATGCACGAACATGATGACAGTCTTCAGTTTGGCGAAAGACTTCATCCACTCCTATATCACATTCTAAAACCAAAAACAATCACATTTATTACTCTATAGTTGACATCGTGCACTACGAATGTCAAACAACATCAGCGGGTTAGATCGTGCTACAGAGTGCTACGGAGCGCTTCGTAGCACTCTGTAATCATGTGTAATGAGTTACGTTTCCCTGATGAAGACTAAGTTAAGTGTGCATACAGCTGAGAACAGACACTACCATTACACGATATGGCTGAAAATCATGCATCCCGTTCGCGTTTCCCGACCTCGCTCTAACATCAGGTTGAGAGCCGGGGGGAGTGGAGTTCCTCCAGGTGAACCTTCACAACCTCATTTTTCTTGATCCCCTTGCGATGGCCGAAATCTGCCAATTTGAGACTTCCAGCAGCGCATAGCATAACGAGATGAATTGTGTTTGACACATTGAAGTGGGCCTTGTGGGTGTGATTTCGATGCTCCTCCAAAGCCTCCAGAAGACTATACAACGCGCAGGCGAAAGTGAGGATGGTGATAATGGTGAGCGGCACTGTAGCGAGCAGATATGTCGGCGAGTTCTTAGTCCAGCGAGTCCAGCCTATTGTCGATATGAACATGGTCCCGTTGACTGGGGAGGAGATGTTATTCGGGATGATATTATCGGGGAAGCTGCCTGTGGCCATGAACCCGGAGCGAAGGAACTGTAAAATAACGCTAGGTCAATTTAGACTACACTGAACAGACCAGTAACCTCACCGTGGCGGAAAATTCAACAACACCACGCCAGTAATCCTCCTGAGAAAGTTATGAGAAGTGGATCAAGATTGTGCAATGTGAAACTGACGAGCTCAAGGTAAACCTGCGTGTCATTGAGATTGTTGTTGACGTATTTAGTAGTAGTCGAAGAATAGATAGAGTACAGCGTATCCCCAATCGTGCTGCTCGTAAGTCCCTGCGAGTTGATCGACTGATACCTGGCAACTCCAGCGATAAATAACAGCAGCTCGGCATTCTCTGACTGGAAGGGAGTGGATGAGGTGACCTCGGAAGAAATTTGTTCGTTGGAATAATCGGCGCGGACTGTGGTCAACAGGGGAACCACTTCGCACACGCTTGCTTTAAGGAAATCGTACTTGTAAAACCCTTGTGTAAAAATGGCTACAGAAACAGGTTCGGTCAATGACTCCCGACGTGCATATTTCAAGGGCTCACTGAAGCTTGTATAATTTTGGTTCGTATCCGTTGGTCCTAGGCACACAACAGATGGAAGAAAGCCATTCCCTGATAAGTTTCCACTTCCATTTGCATCAACCATGGTCAGATATTCGTACGTTGTCGAGGTATCTAGAAGCCATCAATGAACTCAAGAAAAGATATCTAATATCCGAACTGACTGGTACCACAGTTTACACTGATATTCCACAAGCGAAGGCCAGTAATGAGGTTGGTGCTCGATGCAGCTGGGTTGGTATAGATGACGTTAGAGTTGTTCGTGTTCCAAAGGTACTGCGGTTGACTCGAATCAATGGCCTGGCAGCTGACATTCGCTGTTAACCCTTGTTGCCACATCGAATAGTTCGTGCTGAAACCTTGAGGAATAGGTACGCGAGAGTGTAATCCGGGTACGACTCCTGTGTTGACTGTGACATTTCCACCGGAAAACCCGAGACGAGTACCATTAGCATCCGGAATTCCATCCGAACCGGAAAATGCCTCAATGGTAGGCACGACCCCCTCTAGTTGCACAGTATTGCAAAATCAGTTGGAGTGAACTGAGAGACTAGACGTACGAGTGGATATATTGTATTTTGCACCATTAAAATTGAATGTCCCGGGAAGACCGAAGGTAAACCCTGCAGCAGCAACTCCGCTGAGCATTCCACCGATATCGAGAACTTCGAAAGCATCGTTCTGGACTTCGTTATCCCATTTCACAAACGACTCGGTAACTGGAGTAGAGATACATACTGAGACCACTTGCCAGGAATTCTTTTTGGAGCAAGGTGGCAAACGCGCTTCCAGTTATGTCAATTTCGGATCCATTCAACTGTACTGGCCACATGAAGTAGGCCGGTGTCAAGAGAGTTGTCCACCTATAACTTCATTCGAACGAGAAGATTTCGATAATGGTTTCAGGGAAGACGCACCCGGCCGTCAAGAGCTTCAGCACCCCAAATATAAACAGCGTCAGGACTGTCAATTCCATGTGTCGATGGCTGAGAATATGAGAGCCCTGTGCTAAAGCGACACCAGCACTCAGTTGAATTAGTGAAATGGGCTGGCATATCCTATGTCTCAGTGCCTCTTTGACGGAAAGCGTGAAAAGGCTGGTGGAAAAAATCACATTTCATGAACGATCAGTCGAAAAGAACAAAAAGTAGACGGACGTAGCAGTGATGACTGATAGCACAGTTGCTATCAATGCGACTAGCATTGTTACCTCCCCAGGATGGCTCTTCATTGCCTCGCAGACTGAATCAGATGGAGCAAGGTACTCATAGTAAGCAACAGCACCAAGGAATCCGTATCCAAACGCCAGGATGAAAATCTGGGTAATGATGATGATTGTGTAGTGCACAAATTTGGTGTGAGTATGAGGCATCACAAGAGAAGAGGTAGACGCAGAATCCAGCTGTCTCTCACTCGCATAGAAATATTATATACTTGCTGCATGTACGCCACTGACACAGCCCGGACTCTAGAATTAGTCGAGCTGCGTATGCGCAAGATGCACACGATGACGATGATCAGCCACGCAGCCACTCTCATTGCGTCACTTAAATTTCAATTGTCCCTAGATAAGTCCTCGGGAACTTGAAGACAAGGGCATACTGAAGATGTGAGATCCAACCTCCCCCTTGGAGTGACCCTGTTGGAGGTTCAGATTCATGAATGGTACCAACATACGTATACAAAAACTTGCCAGCACAGTTTGCCTTTGCGGAATCTCAGCCCTATGGATACTTCAAAGAAGCTCACTGGGATACTGGGAGAAATGCGCTTAATTTAATACCTGCAGCAAATTGCATGCTCAGCGTACGGTGAGTCCAGATCATCCTCCGAGTTTCGAGGGACATGCGAGTGGAAGAGACCGAATGACCGGTGCCGCGTTGTCACACTTTCCGTGTTGATTAATGCTTATGTAAGCGGCTTACGACTGGCCCTACGAGACTATACAGTAGTTCTCAGTCACGGTATAGATGTCATAGCAGCTCAATGAGTCGGTGCAGACACTACCGTCCGGCTACGTTCCAGGCCGAGGCTTGGAAGCGTAACGAAACCTATCATGCATCGCTATATATGAAGTTGCTGTGCCATCATCAACGTAATTCCTACGCTGGTATCTGCAAGGTATTGGGGTGCGGTCCCGGCACCGGCACCTACATGGTGGACCGCAATTCTGATACGCCTAGCCGTTTCCTTCCTTCCATGCTCGCCGATTCCATCACATGCAGGACGACCTCGCAGACGGTCGTAGGCAGGAATGCATATTTAGTACGGTCTGTCATCAGAATATCTTTCAAGTTGAATTGGTGAGCACATAGTAAACGGGCGGGCTCGTTCGTGTACCAAACTTGTACCGGATGAAGCCTGGGAAGCCTGCGGACTGTCGGAAGAAAGTCCTCAGTATCTGGGTTCAATTCGAGAGTGGTCGCATTTAAAAAGGTGGCGTATAACATAGTTTCCTGTAACACGAAATGTGATGTTTTGTTCAAATTAAGTGAATGATTGCTTGTCATTTGGACGCTCTGCTACCACTTACCACATCCAAGTTGTCCCCAATGGGAAATGAAATCGAAGGTATCAGAATAGGCACTATAGAATTCCCATCCTGACAGTTAACTTCTGCGGTGGTATAGTTCTTTCCAAGACCTCGAAGAGGGGAACCAAAAAGGTGGCGATCTAGGTCGATTATCACATTGAAACCACTTGTAAAAGCAAGTCCGTATGTGGTTTAAGCAACAGGAGAGCTGCTATAATCAGAATCGTTCACGGCAGGGATGAGACCATCTTGTCGAATGCGCTACCACGAGCTTTCAACAATACATGGAAATAAAGTCTCACTCCTTGTCGACCCGCTGTACGAGACTCTATTGTGAGTAGGCTAGGCAACATGAAGTCAAAACATACCGTTGTCGTCTTGCGCAAGTTTCAACTGACCTCGTCGTGATCACGGATAGTACGGTGGAGATTAACACAGTCAAAGTTGTCGGATGCTCGAGAATTGATGACCGTCCAATTTGAGAGGGCCATGTACTGGAAACACCAAAGGGCGCCGATAAAGCACCATCCAGAAACAATAAGAACGGTCTATGCAATGTCCATGGATGCCTTTAATGGAAAACTACAACGGATGAACGTGGTGCCTGTCGGTGTCCTTAGCATCGTGCAAGGAGGGCAAATGAAAAAGTGGACATACCTTGAATTCGAAAGGCAACGAGGCTATCGTTGGGAACATTTGAGGTGAACACACAATAGAGGACATATTTCCGAATAGCTGACATGTTCATTTCTCGCGACGCACTTCCACGCTTGGCGTCTATGGCTGTGACCACACGATAGAGGACATATTTCCGAATGGCCGGCACGTTCATCTTCCATGCTTGACATCTATGGCTGGGCAGCATGCGTGGGTCGGTTGCGTTCATGAGACGTTCTGATGCATTCCTTTTGCAAACTTGAATGATCCATGAGTAGATCGACGGTTTAGAGTCCCTCATTTTTTATTGTGGAGCCGGGTGATACAATCGGTCGGGACCCGTCCGTCATCGGAGAAGTTTTTCAAACAGTTAAAAATGCATGGGAGTGGGCGGCTGAGTCGAACCTGTGCGCGATTAACGGATGATATGAGGGTTTTTCGGCGGTCACTACGGCGAAACGCATTTGCAGTGCAGTATGCATGTGAACTACTTGATGGAATGGAACTGTGATCCCCACAAATGAGCGCCAGCTTTATAAATGCGCTCGTTAAGCAAGAGAGCACTTATTTGAATTGGAGACCTACCACCCAAATAGAACTGTCCGACCGTTTTATGGTAGATTCCTTTCCCCTAAGTTCTGACCTACAAACTGTGCAGCCAGACAGGAAATTCAAAATTGGAAAACTTCGAGGTCTAGACACGGATCCGAGTCGACTAACTTCTGCCTCCGAGTGCTACTGACCTGAGCAACGAGGCACTTTCAAGTTGAGGTATAATACGCTTGGGGTCTAATACTTGACGCCAACGTTAACCTGGTAGCCGTGGTACAGCGTGCAAATAATCTCGGACGGAGCAGGGTGAGGTAGAATGGAACGTTGTAATAGCGCGTATACATCACCCGGGGCCGGACCTAACTTAGTTCAACGAGCACAGGCCAGGGATCAGTACTAGTATGGAACCTTGAATGTTGATTGCGCCATACGGCTAGATGAATTCCCTCTATGGCAAGTATAATTTTATTCCGTGCTTCTGACCTATGCACACTCGAGGTCAACGTTAACGTCCGACTCAGAGAAGACTGGTGTGCGTACAAAAATAAACATAAAATAGGATTAAAGGAGGCCAGCAACCGGCATCAACAAAGCCACGGCAGAGCGGAATCAATCGCAATTCATGCCGGCAGTGGGCACCACCTCATTTCCTTTTCACCCTGACCTATAAAACTGAGTCCGAACGTGAATGTGACTGCCAGAACCAACGGGTGTTCAAGCAACGAATCAAAAGCCAATGTTAAGTCGTTTGCAAATGTTATTGACGACCCGCAGATTCAAGACTTGTACACATTGGATGGCCTGTGCAAGTCCGTAACGGTAATACAGAAAAAAATTCAGTACAAACACATGTACAGGCCACAAGGCCTCGACATGACCTCCTCTGCTCACCCCATCTACGCGTGGTGAAATTTGACGGGGACCATGGGATAATCACCGAACATCAGCATATAAATCTGGGCCCAGGGGTTGCTCCTGTGATCTGACCACCAATAAACGCAGAAGATCCGAATCCCACCAGCGGATCCAGCGCGCGGATGTGCGTCGAACAAAAAAGCTTCCACCAGAAGGTCGTTGTCAAGGTAAATGAGGAAGCAAAGAAACTGTGTGAACCGCCGTCAAGCTGCCCAAGAGTTCCTGATGTCTGCAATCATGAAGAATGGCATGCTTCGCACTGTGTCAGTGAATGAATGAACGAGCTGGTCAGTTTCTGCAGGGAAGTATGCAGTTATGGGAATGCGTTTACAGCCGTCCGTACGTCAGAAAAAACTGTGATGTGCACTGAAGATGTGAAATTGAAATTACAGCAGTTCAACGGGTAAAGGAATCTGATACGGGTTGCTACCACGGTGTGCAGTGCAGGGTGAGGAGATTGGAGAGGAGCTTCCACGCTGTTGAGTCAGTCTGTGTACGATGCAGATGTTCAAGCCGGGCAGTGAATGTACCAATGCATCTTCCATGCCAGGATCGTTTAAGTTCTTCAATCGTTCGATATGGCACAACGTATTCCAATTGATCTAACAGCATAAGGGACAGGATGTCATATGTTGAGCCGTCCAGTATAGGAAGAGAAAATGAAAATGGTCGATGGAATGATTTCCAGGAGCTAAAAAGAGCGATTTTCTTTATGTCGGTGATCACGATCCCGAGTCCCGAGTCATAGCCGGTCCGAATCGTATGTACATGTTTGTTTTTGATTTCTCAGCTCTTCAACTGCATTACCGGAACCATTGCATCATGACTGCCTTCGTCGTCTTCTAATTTGTCATTGATATTGACTTCGCCTTTGATCGTGCCTCCCGTTTCGCTGGTCGTGTCGGATCTGGAGTCCCTTGATGATGGGACGTCTGTCGTGTGACATGTCTTCCCAAGCTCTTCGAGTTTTTGAGGTTTCTCGAGTTCAATAAGGAGCTTGTGATTAATATCCGGTCGGACGTGTATTTCCCGTTTCTGCCCCTACTCATGGTACGTCCTGGAGAAATAAAAAGAGTATCATAACTGGACGCAACGGTAGATGAGCCTGGAGTCATTGAGATGCAGCCCGTGTGTATGTTGTGCACAGATTGTCCCAGCTGGGAAATTGGTGTTGGTTGATATCCAGGACGGTACTGTTGCATTCACCTCACAATGACCGTCGATCTTGTTGATCAGCCTTAGTATCTAACTCACGACAACAGCCTGTCAATTCTGTGGCCAATTTCCAATATCTCGGGCACGAGAGGCTTCCACCGTCAGACTGTACAGCATTTTTGGAAGCCTCGGTTTACGATTTGATGTCGGTATCTCGAGCTCGCGCGTCTCAGATGACTCATCATCATGCATATAAACTGTCGTTCGGGCAGAATTAGAGCCTTCTCAGCGATACAACAAAAGGAACAGCACGATATTCCACCAATGACAATTTACACGTCTCTGACACTATCCACCGTTATTTTACACCTTTATAGGAATTGTATGCAGTGGTTAGACGACGCACAGGCCTGAATCACCACCGAGGCAGTTGGACCTATCATGCTAAGATCCCTTTGGGATTTGTCGCTTTCCATGGGACAAGGCACCTCATTTTTGCATTCAAACCCTAGACTCTGGAGTTGACTTCAACACACCGCCCGATATCAAGTCACCTCGAGGAGATGAGCAAGGGCAACGGCCCCTCGGGTGGTTTAGGGCGATGATAAAACCGGTGACACATGTAACCGAGTATATATCAAGGTAAGCATGGTTGCTGCTTCCCGGCATCTGCTATGAAGTTTGAAATAATGTCAAGATTGCGCTATCGCTCTTGGATCTTTTGATGTTCCCCAGGCTATTCGAAATGTTGCTTGCTCCTCCGGCAATCTCACATTAAGGGGAATGTATCCCTCGTCGCATGCCTGGCATGCAGCTGATATATGTATTCGAGATGCGTGATAGCTGTTCTCAATTTCAACAAAGAAGTATCGCTCGAGCAGCTGCTAGAACTCTCTTTAGGGGAGAATGTATTAATGTGCGAGCTATGTCAGATCGGTTCACCCAAACCTTTGTCGAGACTTCAAGACGTTACAGGACTGCTACTTGATCAATACAGCTTCATCTGAAGATGTCGTTCGTACAACTCTTCGAGCGCAAGCGATCAGTCTGCTCTATGGTGCGGAATAACATTTGTTGACTTGCTAATCAAGGTTCTGCCTGGTCACAACAACCATATCATGGGACCACGACAGTGCCCAATCCTCGATTCGTCAATGCCTGCCATAGGAAACAGAGCAAGTTCCATCACAGTCTATGCACATGGTGCAGGTTCAACAAAAACAACCACCCAGCAGGTTCCATCTGCATCCATACAGAACCGTCGAGTGAACACTGGATCGTGTATTTGAGTTTGTCACCCTGGATTCTAATTAATTTAGAACCACTTACTGGTGCATTTAGGGCCTTTCGACCTACAAACACGAAGCTTGGCATGAATGTATGCTGCTCACTGCACCATTGTGGCAAATCGACGATCAGGACCGTCTTGCAGTACTGCTTCAGAGGCATTTGCTGATATTACGTGTGGTGAGCTGCACCTTTGACAGCTTTCTTCACCATGGAGCTCCGTGATGGATCGGGACTTGCGGGATTCGATGATGTGTAGCATGCGACTATCCTCCGTCGATTTCTGGAACGCAAAACGCTTCTTGGGCTGCGAATATGGGATTCCCGAACTTGTGAGGAACATGGCCTTTGGCGGTCTCTTGCAGACCTTTTTAAGATATTCTGCTTGCGAGTGCGTTGCTCCTCGATGTAGTATGATTCGTGAATTACTATGGACACACGTCATCTGAGATTGTGGCAACATACTATGGGCTGAAGCCTTGTGGTTGAAGAACATGGCTTACTGAAACGTCACAGGGAATACGCTGAAGATGACATGGACTAGAATTCTTGGTGATTGAGGCGCTAATTAATTTGGCAGTCCACGATGTCCAGCAAGCTTGTCCGTCCGCTGTGCTTCGTGTCTATTACGACCTGTAATGATCAAGTGTATGTTGAGTATATTTCTTTGGTCCCAGTAGCTGCGTAGGCGCATGGCATGCAGTGCTGCAGATCTTTTGTTGGAAATGGGCCGCATCAATATCTGAGTACTAGTAAGTAGCTAAACACGATACTTTTGAGTATGCGTTCATCATATAAGTTAACGGTCGTTATTGTCTTATCATCGATTCACCTCTCCGCACACAATATTATCTGGCTTGCGATAAGTTGAACCACATTAGCTTGAGAGCAGTCAGGTTTGAGCTAAGCTGTTATGCAGTATGAGTGAAATTTCCATACCCCATGCTCGAACGGGCCATCAATAAAGACTAATCGCACCTGACAGGATGCAGGTTGACCATTGAGATTGACAGTCAGAAAGTTGCACTGGGCATTGAAAGAAGGGCGTCTCATCTACGTGTTTCCGTTTGTCATCTTTACGATGATCGGGCTGTTATTGCCGTCGGATTTAGTTTGAAGAACGAACTGCAACATCTACGGAGAGACAATGTTGTGTGTTTGATGACTGCGGCCCCATTCGCCTCATCACGGGTACTGCGGCTGGCGGGTCAGAAGGGCAGCTGTATGGTCTTGAGCACCATGGTGGCTTGAAGAGGAATGAAGAAATCGAGATTCGGCACGTGGGGGAATTGGCAAGCATGGAAGGATCCAGAGGGCTTTAGGGGTATCATGCATCATGTACGGCCCACCATGCAGGTGCCGGTGCCGGAATTGCACCCTTAGCGTAGGAATTACGTCGATGACACAGCAACTTCATATATCATAGCAATGCATGATGCATTTCATCACGCTTCCGAGCGCCTCGAACGGAGCCGGGTAATAGCGTCTGCGCCAACTCATCGAGCTGTTATGCCATTTATACCAAGATCTGTAGTCTCGTAGTCACACTAGCAAGTCGCTTACATAAGCTTCAATGAACACATACCGGGAAGGTACATCTACTTGTCATGTTCGTAACAGAGAGTGGTTGCGTTCCTGATCATCTTCATAGTCCAGGCTGTGTCAATGGCGTGCACGCAGCAAGGGTCAGGTATATATGGTGTCTATGCAAGTGATAGACAGCATGGATTCTGCGTCTACCTCTCCTCTTATGGTATCTCATGCTCACTCCAAATTTGTGCACTACACAGTCATCATCATCAGTCAGATTTTTATCCTTGCATTTGGATACGGATTTCTTGGTGCTGTTGCTTACTATGAGTACCTTGCTCCATCCGATTCAGTCTGCGAGGCAATGAAGGACTATCCTGGAGAGGTAACAATGCTGGTCACATTGATAGCAACTGTGCTATCAGTCATCACTGCTACGTCCGTCTACTTTTTGTTCTTTTCGACTGATCGTTCAGTGAGATGTGATCTTTCCACCAGTCTTTTCACACTTTCGGTCAAAGAGGCACTAAGACATCGGATATGCCAGCCCATTTCTCTAATCCAACTGAGCGCTGGTATCGCTTTGGCACAGGGCTCTCATATTCTGAACCATCGACACATGACATTGACGGTCTTCACACTCTTTGTATTTGGGGTGCTGAAGCTCTTGACCTGCCGGGTGCGTCTTCCCTGAAACCATTGTCGAGACCTTTCTTCTTATCTGAGTGATGTCACAGGTGGACAACTCTCTTGACACCGACCTACTTCATGTGGCCAGTACAGTTGAATGGATCCGAAATTGACATAACTGGAAGCGCGTTCGCCACCTTGCTCCGCGAAGAATTCCTGGCAAATGGTCTCAGTATGTATCTCTACTCGAGTTAACGAGTGGTTTGTGAAATGGGATAATGAAGTCCAGGACAACGCTTTCGAAGTTCTCGATATCGGTGGAATGCTCAGTGGAGTCGCTGCTGCAGGGTTTACCTTCGGTCTTCCCGGGACATTCAATTTTAATGGTGCAAAATACAACATATCTACTCGTACGTCTAGTCTCTCAGTTCACTTTAAACTATTTTGCGATACTGTGCAACCAGAGGGGGTCGTGCCTACCATCGAGGCATTTTCCGGTTCGGATGGAATTCCGGATGCTGATGGTACTCGTCTCGGGTTTTCCGGTGGAAATATCACGGTCAACACAGGAGTCGTACCCGGATCACACTCCAGCGTACCTATTCCTCAAGGTTTCAGCACGAACTATTCGATGTGGCAACAAGGGTTAACAGCGAATGTCAGCTGCCAGGCCATTGACTTGAGTCAAACACCGTACCTTTGGAACACGAACAACTCTTACGTCATCTATAGCAACCCAGCTGCTCCGAACAACGACTCCATTACTGGTCTCCGCTTGTGGAATATCAGTGCAAACTGCAGTACCAGTAGGTTTAGATCTTGGATATCTTTTCTTGAGTCACTGATGGCTTCTAGATACGCTGACAGCATACGAATATCTGACCATAGTGGATGCAAATGGAAATGCGAGCTTATCAGGGAATGGCTTTCTTCCGTCTGTTGTGTGCCTAGGACCAACGAATATGAACCAGACTTATACAAGCTTCAGTGAGCCCTTGGAATATGCACGTTTGGAGTCATTGACCGAACCTGTTTTCGTAGCCATTTTTACACAAGGGTTTTACAAGTATGAGTTCCTTAAAGCAAGCGTGTGCGAAGTGGTTCCCCTGTTGACCAGAGTCCGCGCCGATTATTCCAACGACCAAATTTCTTCTGAGGTTATCTCATTCGCTCCCTTCCAGTCAGAGAATGCCGAGCTACTGTCATTTATCGCTGGAGTTGCCAAGTATCAGTCGATCAACTCGCAGGGACTTACGAGCAGTACCATTGGGGATACCTTGTACTCCATCTATTCCTCGACTACTACCGAACGCATCAATAACAATCTCAATGACACACAGGTTTACCTTGAGCTCGTCAGTTTTATGTCATACAACCTTGATCCACCTCTTATGACTATCTTAGGAGGATTACTGGCGTGGTGTTGTTGAGTTTTCCGCCACGGTGAGGTCGCTGGTCTGTTCAATATAGTCTCAATTGACCTAGCGTTATTTTGCAGTTTCTTCGCTCCGGGTTCATGGCCACAGGCAGCTTTCCCGATAATATCATCCCGAACAATCTCTCTTCCCCAGTCAACGGGACCATGTTCATATCGACAATAGGCTGGACTCGCTGGACTAAGAACTCGCCGACATATCTGCTCGCTACAGTGCCGCTCACCATTATCACCATCCTCACTTTCGCCTGCGCATTGTACAGTCTTCTGGAGACTTGGGAAGAACATCGATCTAGAAAGCACAAGGCCCACTTCAATGTGTCAAACACAATTCATCTCATTATGCTATGCGCTGCTGAGAGTCTCAAACTCGGACATTTCGCCAAGCATAAGAATGGGAATGCGATCAAGAACAATGAGGTTGAGAAGGTTCAACTGGACGAGTTTGACTTCCCCCGGCTCTCAAACTCAAAGTTTGTGGGAGAAGTGAAACTTGAAGGAGATGCATGATTCTCAGCCATATCACGTTACAGTAGTGTCTGTTCTCAGTTGTATCATCGAGGGTCTTGTTTGGCATTTGTAGGGCACGGTGTTAAACTATAGAGTAATAAATGTGATTGTTTTGGGTTTTAGGATGTGATATGGAAGTAGACGAAGTCTTCAGCCAAACTGAAGACTGCCGCCATCTTGATCATGTTCGTGCATCCCGTACGAAGGCTCTCGGCTACACCATCAGTTCCGTGAAATGTAGAGCTTTATAATGCACATAGACTAGAAGCACAGAACAAAATTATACTTACCACAGAGGGAATTCATCTAGCCGTATACGTATGGCGCAATCAATATTCAACGTTGCAACGTTCCATATTGAGTGCACTGATCCCTGGCCTGAACTTACCAAGACACGCCCGGCTATATGCATCATTACAACAACGTTCAACTTCCTGCGCCCGAGGTTATTTGCACGCTTTAGTGGATCCTTAATTTTATGCCTCAACTTTGGAGGCCCTTTCACCAGTGGTATGATCAAAAAATGCTCAACCCACGCAGTCAACGCTATGCTCTGATGGACGACTACCTCTCCACAGTGCCTAGTGCACAGCTATCGGATACAGCGCGGTTTGGCCTTTTGCATGTGGTGATCCACTCTATGTAAATTTTGTTGATACTATCATGACAGTGCCTCGTTACTCAGGTCAGTGGGACTCGGAGGTAGAAGTCAGTCAACTCGGATCCATGTTCAGATCTCGAAGTTTTTCAATTCGTATGTTCCTGTCGGGCCGCACAGTCGTAGGTCATAAGACTCAGAACTTGTAGAAAGGGATCTGCCATAAAACGGTTCGGGCGGTAGATCTCCTATTCAAATATGAACGTGCTGGTCAATCGGAAATATACTCGCTATCATGTACTCACCTCAAATGTTCCCAACAGTAGCCTCATTGCTTTCCGAATTCAAGGTACGTCCACTTCCTTGTTCGTGCTCCTTGCACGATGCTAAGAACACCGCCAGGCGCCACTTTTCATCCGTCATAGTTTTCCATTGGAGGCATCCACGGACACTGCATAGATTGTTTTTGGATGAGGCTTTAAAGCTTTATGGGCGCCCTGTGGTGTTTTCGCCCTTTCAGAATGGATAGTCAGATTAATTCTCGAGTGTCCGACGACCTTGACTTTGTCAGTTTCCCTGATCTCCACCGTACTATCTAAGTCAGCACGTATGGCCGGGAAGAAATTTAAAAGTGTCTTGTCCACCTGTTTCTGTTTGTCAACTTTACCTGTTACTGTTATTGCCAGTTTGAAGAATGAAATGCGACATCCATGTGGAGACAATATTGTGTTTGACTGCCGTGACGTTATCCGCCTGTTGTGGGCTAGTAGAAGGGTATCTTGAGTACCATGATGGAAGAGGAATGAAGAGATCGAGATTTGACACGTTGGGGAATTGGCGAGCAGGCTAGGAAACGGTTAGGGGTATCCTCTACAGCCTACAATGCAGATGGGCCGGTGGAGGAACCGCATCCTAGTACCTTGCAATGCATGATGGATTCCATTACATTTCCGAGCGCCTGTGCGTAGTCAGACTCACATAGGGTGGGTTTTCATCTGCCATGGCGCTTGAAATTTGAAGCTCAGCCACTTACATAAGCTTCAATAAACACATACCGCTCTACTCATCAGGGCGAAGTTTCTTCAATTCGCATGTGCCATGCCCTCTCCTTCCCCTCAAAGCTCGAAGGATGATCTAAAGCTGGTATAACAGCGCGCCAAGGGTGCAATATAGGAAATTAAGCCGGCGTTCCAGTGAGCTTTTTCGGAATTTCTATAGTACCGAAACTTAATTTTTTGACAAAAGCAAACCGGCAGGCAAGTCTTTGACGTATGGTATGTTGCGACCATCTATGAATCTGAACCCTTAACTGAGAGTCACTTTAAGGGGGAGGTTGGATCCCATACAATTTTAGCATGTCTGTCTCCAGGCTTCAAGTTCCCGAGGACATGACTGGGGCGAATCAAAATTTCAAATGACGCAACGTGTCTGTATCTACCTACCATGTTGGTAATAAAGAGTAGTTGTGTTGCTGATCATCGTCATCGCGTACATGCAGCAGGGGTCAAGTATATAACATTTCCATCGAAGTGACAGACAGCATGGCTCTTGCGTCTACCCGTCATCCTGTCATGTCTCATATTCACCCCAAATTTATGGGCTACACAGCTATCATCATTATCCAGATTTTCATCATGGCATTGGGATACGTACGTATTCCTTGGTGCAGTTGCCTACTATGAATGCTATACTCCATCCAATCCGGTCTGCGAGTTGATGAGGAACTATCCTGGAGAGGTAACAATGCTAGTCACATCGATAGCAACTGTGCTATCAATCGCCACTACTATGTCAGTCTACCTTTTGCTCTTTGCGACCGATAGTTAGTGAGAAGTCAGTGTTCTGCCAGTCTTTTCACGCTTTCGGTCAAAGAGGCACTAAGACATCGAATATGCCAGCCCGTTTCTCTAACTCTCCTGAGCGCTTGGGTCTCTTTGGCTCAGGGCTCTCATATTCTGCAACATAAACATAAAACATTGACACTCTTCACTCTGTTTGTAGTTGGGATGCTGAGGCTCTCAACGGCCGGGTGCGTCTTCTCTGAAATGATTGTCGAGATCTTATTCGAATGAGGTTTATAGGTGGACCACTCGACACCGGTCTATTTCATGTGGCCAGTACAGTTGAATGGTTCCGAAATCGACATAACTGGAAGCGCGTTTGCCACCTTGCTCCGCGAAGAATTTCTGGCAAATGGTCTGACTTTCAGTATGTATCTCTACTCGAGTTACCAAGTGGTTTGTAAAATGGGATAACGAAGTCCAGGACAATGCTTTCGAAATTCTCGATATCGGCGGAATGCTCAGTGGAGTTGCTGCTGCAGGGTTTACCTTCGGTGCAAAATACAACATATCTACTCGTACGTCCAGTCCCTCAGTTCGCTCTAAACTATTTTATGATACTGTGCAACTAGGGGGGGTCGTGGAAATATTACAGTCAACACAGGAGTTGTACCCGGATCATACTCCAGGGCACCCATTCCCCAAGGTTTCAGCACGAACTATTCGATGTGGCAACAAGGGTTAACAGCGAATGTCAGCTGCCAGGCCATTGACTCAAGCCAAATGCAGTACCTTTGGAACACGAACTCTGATGTCATCTATACCAACCCAGCTGCTTCGAGCAACAACCCCATTACCGGTCTTCGCTTGTGGAATATCCGTGCAAACTGTGGTACCAGTAAGTTCGGATATTGGATATCTTTTCTCGAGTTCACTGACGGCTTCTAGATACCTCGACAGTGTACGAATATGTGACCTTGGTGGATGCAAATGGAAGCGGAAACTTACCAGGGAATGGCTTTCTTCCATCTGTTGTGTGCCCAGGATTAACGGATATGAACCAAACTTATACCAGCTTCAGTGAGCCCTTGAAATATGTGCGTTTGGAGTCATTGACCGAATCTGTTTCTGTAGCCATTTTTACACACAAGGGTTTTACAAGTATGATTTCCTTAAAGTAAGCGTGTGCGAAGTGGTTCCCCTGTTGACCACAGTCCGCGCCGATTATTCCAACGAACAAATCTCTTCCGAGGTCATCTCATCCACTTCTTTCCAGTCAGAGAATGCCGAGCTACTGTCATTTATCGCTGGAGTTGCCAGGTATCAGTCGATCGACTCGCAGGGACTTACGAGCAGTACCATTGGGGATACCTTGTACTCCATCTATTCGTCGACCACTACCAAATCCGTCAACAACAATCTTAATGACACACAGATTTACCTTGAGCTCATCAGTTTCATGACATACTGTCTTGATCCACTTCTTATGATTTTGGGAAGGGTTACTGGCGTGGTGTTGTTGAGTTTTCCGCCACGGTGAGGTCGCTAGTCTGTCCAATGTAGTCTAAATTGACCTAGCATCATTTTACAGTTCCTTCGTTCCGGGTTTATGGCCATAGGCAGCTTCCCCGATAATATCATCCCGAACAACCTCTCTTCCCCAGTCAACGGGACCATGTTCATATCGACAATAGGCTGGACTCGCTGGACTAGGAAGTCGCCGACATATCTGCTCGCTACAATACCGCTCACCATTATCACCATCCTCACTTTCGCCTGCGCATTCTACAGTATTCTTCAGTATCATCAAGAACATCAAGATAAACAACATTACAGGGCCAACTTCGATGTGTCAAATATTCTCCATCTCATTATAGCATGCGCTGGTGAGAAACTCGTACTCTCAAACATCAGTGATAAGATCAAGAGAAATGGGGGTGATGTTCACCCGAGGGACCTCAAGTCCACTGACCTTAGAAAGCAGGAGGTGCATGTGAGAGATGTCAAACCGGTGCATGTGGAAAATAACCATGTGTGATTTTTGGTCATATCACCTTATGCTAGTGTCTGTTCTTAGTTGTATATATACCCAACTTCAAGGGTCTTGTTTGATATTTGCAGGGCACGATGTCGAACTATAGAAATGTGATCATTCTTGTTTTCGTATTATAAGAATGCATGCTCGATGAAAAAGAGTGTGCACGTTCAACGTTGTGAACTGCGGTGCGAAATCAGCAGTGCCAGGTACTATCATAAAGAACCCTCAAATCGGGTTGGCCCATCGTGTGACATTGCCGAGGATAGATCCCACGTTCATTTATTCTCACTGTCAGCGTGCGGGGGGGCGCTTGTTGATGTACCACGTACATACGACATACCAGTTCTGACGACTGCAGCCAACGATGTGCTCACACAGTCAAAACCAGAAGCACTACCCCGAACTCAACTATGGATCTGGGGCTAAATGGATCAAGGGTTTAACTCAAAACCGGCTGTCCACTTTCCTTGGGGGTCACTTCGAAGACGTCAACCTGTCTTCTGTCCTCTACACTCATCGCATCGATGGCTCGCATCATGTAGATCTCCAAGTTTGGAGCGCACCAGGTCTTACAAAACCCTCGTTTCAAGAGGCAACGAAACAAGAATTCAAACCAGCAAAGAAGGGTGATTCATTTGGGCCATCTTGTAAGTCACTTTCATATTCAGCATTCTTCCTGATGCCAAACTTCTCTTTGCAGGGGTATGACGATACTATAAAATCGTATCTGCTTCTCATATGCATATATTCGTTTGCAGACAAACCACTGGTGGAAGGTCACTCTCAAGATTCCCTCCTATTGGCAACAGTATGAGCGTGTACAATGTAAAGCAAGATTTCTGAACTACTAAATAAATGCTCAAGTATGTTTGCCTCAGTTGAGTTTGACCCTGGCTGCGAAGCTATGATATTCTCCACGGATGGTGTCCCGCTCCAAGGTATATTTTACAACCTTTTTGGTAATCCAAAATGAATATTACTTTCTAGGAATTACCGGCGGCTACGGCGGAGATCGCAGGGTTGAACATATCATTCCGCCTCAAGCTGTTCGTGACGGCCACTATGCTGTAGTCATCGAGTCTAGTTGCAACGGCATGTTTGGCGTGCCATGGAATGGTGACACCATCGCGCCCCCAGATGTAAACTTGTTATCTTTCCAGCCCGACGCAGATGCTCATTCCTGTGTAGATGAACAGGTATTTCCAGCTTGCATCCGCAGATTTAGTTGTTACAAACCAAGATGCTTGTATGTTGTTGCACATTCCACCGTATTTTCAGCTGAAACTTGCTGCAGGGCATCTGATGTGGGACTTCACCACTCTTCGCGAGATTGTGGACACTGTACCTGGCAACACTAACCTTCAAAATAAGGCACTTGTCACAGCCAATAAAATCATGAATGCATTTAAATCTGGAGATCCCGAGAACGTCAAACGTATGCGCGGAATTGCTGAGGATGTCTTCGGAAAAGGTTGGCATGCAAAAGGTGACAAGATATACAACGAAGGCCCCAAAAAGGCTCAGGTTGTCGGGATTTCATACTGCCATATCGTTAGTTATTATTTACGGTCGCAGGTCATGTCTAATATGCTGTGCTTGAACAGGATACAGCATGGTTGTGGCCTTATTCAGTCACTCAGCAGAAGACAGCAAGGTCCTGGTCTACCCAGATTGATTTGATGGAACGTTATCCAGAACATAGATTTGCCTGTTCTCAAGCCCAACAATTCAAATGGCTTGAGGAGGTGCGCTTGACTGTTTCCTCTTCATTCACTTACTCATATATTTCTTCTTCATAGCAATATCCTCCGCTTTTTGAACGTATCAAGAAGAAAGTGGCATCTGGCCAATTTCATCTCATTGGTGGTTCGTGGGTTGAGAACGACGGAAATATGCCTTCAGGTGAAGCCCTCGTCCGGCAATTCCTATACGGTCAAAACTACTTCGAATCACGTTTTGGAAAGCGGTGTGAGACTGCTTGGCTCCCGGACTCTTTTGGGCTCACTGCGGCCTATCCGCAGCTGATTAGGGATGCAGGCATGAAATACTTCTTCACACAGAAGTTGAGTTGGTATGTGAATATATGAGCTTTATTTGCAGTCATCTTATGGTTCGTGGCAGGAATAACATGTTGGTATAGTTTTGGGGTTGTTGTCTCAGTTTACTGATGGTAAAAAAAGAAACGCGTTCCCGCATTCCACCTTCAATTGGGTTGGCATCGATGGCTCACAAGTCCTTTGTCACATGACACCCGTCGGTAATATCATGTCCAATTAGCAGTCCTACCAATACTAATTTGTTCACCCACGCAGATACTTACACCGCACAAGCAACAGTCGGAGACGTCAACAAGGGGATTACAAATCATAAGGTTTGGGCGACAATTAGTCACGGGTGTTCTTCACTTACTGTCATTTAGAACCTTGAATCAGATGCTACTGCCCTTCTGGTCTTCGGAAACGGAGATGGAGGAGGAGGAGCATTGCCTAAGATGCTAGAGAACGTACGCGCATTAGTTTCAGTTCTTTGAGTCCAGCTTAACTGTACTTGACAGCTGCGTCGCATTCGTGCGACGACTAATGAACACAGAGAACTTCCAACTGTTAGTATGGGAAGTTCTGTCGAGGAGTTCTTTGAGGACATTGAAGAAAATTCCAAGGAGGGAAAAACGCTGCCAGTTTGGTCTGTCAAGCCTCCCATTTCCATTATATTTTTTTCTGACATGCTATGGTGTGAAGGAAAGGGGAATTGTACCTTGAGGTAAGTGTGTTCAGGAGCTCTGGTAGACTCCAGTTCTGAAGTTCAGAAACAGTTCCATAGGGGGACCTATACCTCGCATGGTAAGCGGTTATCATTACCTGTCGCACTCACAATCAATACTGATATCATGCTTACTAGGTTCCATCAAGAAAGGTAATAGGAAGTGCGAGATACTTTTGAGGGATGTGGAGGTTGGTTTTGCCTGGCCCACAGTCACCCTGATACTAAACGATCCCAGCGCGTAGCTACCCTGGCTTCGATCCTCAAGCCCGGGGGACATTCGTATGTATATCCCAAGCGGGCTATTGATGAGTGCTGGGAGAAAGTGTTACTCAATCAGTGTAAGTGCTCTGTATCTATACTGTACTAATCAGCATATGTACTCATCTTTTCCGCAGTCCATGATGGTAAGCTTTTGAGGTTTTGGCACTTACATGATATCTAAAACGTACATTTCAGTCTTACCTGGATCTGCAATGTGAGTCGCAGTTTTCTATGCCTAGCTGGAGTTTAAGTTGGCTCTGTAGCGGCATGGTCTATGATGACGCAGAGAAGTTATACGCCGAAGTTCACGAAGTATGCACTGGTCTTCTCGAGGATGCGTTTGGTGTTCTCCTCCCACGATCGTCACCCCTCCTGTCGAATTCGACATCGGAAACACTAGTTGCGTTTAACACCACGTCATTTGCGCGCCACGATGTTATCAAGGTCCCTTTGTCCAAAGATGCTGCTCGCATGAAAACGCAAGTTATTCAAACATCTGCAGATGGCAAGCACGGATATGCTTTAATGCACTCGGTGGGAAACAAGGTCGTGTCACAACCCGTGGGGATGCCTTCGGTTTGTACGCCTGCATCTGGTGTGTCTGACATTTTCAGATCCTCAGTATTGGCACTTAATGACTGTTATAGTGTTTACCAATGGAACGGACCACTTCGTCCTCAGGAACGCCAACGTCCAGCTCACCATCTCAGAGGGACGAGTCACCAGCCTGATTGACGTGAGACTTGGGTTGGTTGCGTCCATCTTCCCCGTCATAACCCACTAATTCTATTCTTGAGTCGTGAGCTTATTCCCAAAGGAAGATCCGGTGGATTAGTCATTTTCGAAGATCGTCCTAATTACTGGGACGCTTGGGGTCCGTTCTTGCATTAAGTTGTTAATCGCGGACTGGATGTGACTTTACTTTGGGTGTTGCAGATGTCGAAATCCACCACCTCGAAACTTCTACTCCGCTTGCGTTTTCTCAAGTTCGGGTCATTGCCGAAGGGCCCCTTCGGGCCGCTGTTCAGACACAAATTAAATACGGGAAAAGTACAATCGACGTCACGGTGCGTATCTAGTATTTGCCATGCCTTTATTCCTTCCATCACGCCGCCTTGCGAATGTCTGGTGCTGACAGAATACATCACTTTTGACAGATCTCCCTCGATGCCATTACTGGTAAGAACGCTCCGCAGACCCAGAAACGAGTACTTATAGCGGAAGCGTAGCAACGATGAAAGGAGATTCCCGCTCTTATTTCAATTTCGATGCTGTGGTCGACTGGCGTGAGAGACACAAGTTCCTCAAGTGTGCGTACAATAACACCTCTTACTGTTCTGTTCTTATGCGTGACTCCAGTTGAACTACCACTCGACATCAATAACACGTATGCGACTTATGAGTCACAGTTTGGGTTTGTTCAGCGGCCGACACACAAGAACACGACGCTGGACGCTGCCAAGTTTGAGGTCTGTGGGCACAAGGTACGTATATACTTTTTCATCAGTTGGTTCTCCAGGACTTATCCACGAGTTACCAGTTCGCAGATCTTAGCGAATATGGATATGGTGTCGCTTTCCTCTCAGAATCCAAGTATGGCTTTGCATGCGAAGGCAACGTCCTTCGTATCTCCCTGCTCAGAGCGGCCACGGCCCCTGACTCGGAGCAGGATCAAGGTTTGACTCTGACGTCAAACTTGTCGCGGTTCATCGATTCTCACACGTTCTCTTAGGCAGGCACGAGTTCTCGTGGGCAGTCATGCCTCATGCAGGCTCCTTCCTCGAATCCGACGTTCCGATAGCTGCCTTTATCTATAATTCTCCCTTGCACGGTCAGTTGGGCTTCTTTGTTGTGTCTTCACTGATAAGTCTAATGATATCCTCAGTGAGAACTGTCCCTGGGAATCACGCGGGCCACGTCGTTCCACCTCTTCCGTTCTTGTTTGAGGGCACACCAAACATCTTTTTGGAGACCATCAAGAGAGGAGAAGACGACTTCAAGCCGAATACTTCCAGCACAACCGTCATCTTGCGCATGTACGAAGCCTTTGGTGGGCATGGATCTATCAAGCTACACCTCGGAAAACACGTACCTGTGAAGAGCGCGTATGTCACGAACATCCTGGAAGACACTAAAGGAGAACTCGGCCTGATGTCCACGGCGGGATCGCATAGCACGCTCAAGCTTGAATTCAGAAGTTTCGAAGTGAAAACTGTAAAATTGGTGTTGGAAACCAAGTCTGACATCTCAGCCATCTCGCCTAAGACGTGAGCTCTGTTCTATATTAACCGAGTTTGGCGTGGCTAACATGTAGAGTACAGATCTGCGAAGAGAGATAGCTGGGTCACTGTCAACAAGGAATTGTAATTTTAATCTTGAAATTGGTTGAGCTGACGCGGACTATCCCTTGTATGTGTACTACTTAGTGATGTAAAACTGTACAGTACCTGAAATAAAGTTTTGTAACAATCCGATTACGTATCGACTAAAGTAGTAGTTTGGACTCTCTTCTAAGTATCCATGGACACCATCTCCCGCCCGTCGGGTTGCCGACACGTCTAGGTCCGCATTATGACCAGCTGGCGGGAAATGCCAAAACTATTTGTCATGCCACATGGGCAGCACCGATTGATTTCAAATACGCACACAGCAATAGCAATGTCATACGGCTGTTCACGTTTATCCTACGTGTGAACGAAACGTTTGGTCTCCATGCCATGCTGCCCCTGTATAGCTTGACGTCGGTTTAAAATTAATCGATTGTCATCCACGGCTGAGAACTGAAAGATGGCCACCCCCATCAGCACGATCCCAAAGGTGAGTACATTTTGCTCAGCGCTCGTTGCACGATCTCAGTCAGCGGTGAAGATCAGAGATGCCCTTCGAGCGACATTCCGCAGCGGATTGACCCGTCCCATTGCGTGGCGTCAGCATCAACTATACCAGCTTGCGCGCATGGCGCAGAATGAACAGGAGCTCATCTGTGATGCCCTGAAGAAGGACCTCGGAAAACCAAAAACAGAGGTCCTGATGGCCGAAGTAGGCTGCGTCATCGAAAGAGCTGTGAAGAGCGCAGAGCAGCTACCAGAGTGGGCTAAGACTGAATATCCTGAAGTGGCTGATTGGCAGAAGCCATGGAAGCCAACGTGAGTGATCGGATGATCAAATTTGATGCATCGATGTGACTGATTACCATGTACCAGGCTTTACAAGGCTCCGAGGGGAACTGCGTTAATAATCTCGTGAGACGGAAGATACTGTCTCAATTCCACTTCCTGACCTCGCATTTAAACAGGCCATGGAACTATCCCATGATCCTCACTTTCCAACCTCTCATCGGTGCAATCGCAGCAGGCTGCACCGCCGTACTAAAGCCCTCTGAGCTTGTCCCTACTTTCTCACAGCTCTTGGATGAAATTGTGCCAAAGTACTTCGACCCAAATGTGTACCGTGTCGTCAATGGTGCTGTGCCTGAAACTACAAAGCTTCTGGAGCTTCAATGGGACCACATTTTTTATACGGGGAATGGCAGGGTTGCTAGGATCATCGCCAGTGCTGCGGCTAAGCACCTGACGCCACTGACATTGGAATTAGGTGGAAAGAGTCCCGTGATTATCGACTCGGCTTACGATATCGATCTTGCCGCAAAGAGGATCTTGTGGGGCAAGTGCAATAATGCAGGACAGGCGAGTTTATCTTGACCGATTTGGGGCTACTCCCGATGCGGTATACTGAACGGGAGTTCTGGCAGATCTGCGTGGCACCTGACTATGTCCTAGTACAGCGCGACAAGCAAGATGAGCTGATCAAGGCATTCCAAAAACATTATGATTCATTCTTCCCCGAGGGTGCGCTAGATTCGCCATTGTTTGGAAGTATCGTATCGGATTTGCACCATAAACGCCTTACTTCACTTCTGTCCCGCACGAAGGGCGAAGTCGTTCTCAAGGGTCGCTCTGACGCTGCGAGGAGGAGACTCGAGCCCACCATTGTGAAGAATGTTGCGGAAGGCGATTCCTTGCTAGAAGAGTCAGTATTTCCTTGTATTGGAAATATGATTCTAACTGCATGGTATTTATAGAGAACTCTTTGGTCCGGTATTACCTATCGTACCCGTGGATTCTCTCAAACAGGCAGTCGACTTTGTTAATGCACGGTAAGCTCTCGTCCTATGATTCAACACGTTAGCTGACTTACCTCACGAAGATCTCATCCACTAGTTTTGTACGTTTTTAGTGACAACGAGAACGTAAAGCAACAGGGTATGTTTTGCTTGGCTGATGACGGTCGGTTGATGCTAAAAACTGCGATCAAACCTTCTATGACAGTTGTCTCGGAAACGCAGAGCGGCGGTATTGTTTTCAACGACACCTTCCAACAGGTCGCAGGTACGTGATTGGCAGGTATTGACGTCATGCTTGGATTGGCGCTCATTTACTTTTGTTGTTCAGTGCGTGAACTACCGTTTGCGGGAGTGGGGGAGTCAGGCTGTGAGATTTTCACTCCACTTGAGAATGCAGAGAATGCCACTGACACTTGAGCCCCCGTGGTAGATGGATACCAGGTTATGAAACATACGTACGATACGTACACGCAGCTTCGTAGCTCTATTGATATGCCGAGAGAGTGAGTTCTACTTCTAGTTATTTTTTGAAGGTTGATCTGAACTTGGGCAGGGCTGAGCCACACCTGGCGATTCGGTATCCGCCTCATTCAGAAGAGGCAGTGCAAGCGCTCACTGCTGCGGTACGTACCCCCATTCCATCAAGCCGCCTGTGAGAAGATGCACTATCTGTGATTCAAGTACCGTTGCATATTGTAAGATGTTAGGATCCGAACCATGGATTGCCGTCCTAGGGTGTACATATTGTTATCATAATACCTGCACAGGACATTTGTAATGTTGGTGATGGGCCATCAGCCTTTGAAGAAGAAACCTTCATTACTGTAGCATGGTCTACATCGATTCGGAAGGTTCCGTTGATACATTTGCGATCCCATGTGTCTTGTTCATGAAACTGGGTATCCCGGCCACTTCTAGCCTTGCTGGGCGGCCGCAGGAGCCAAGAAGAGAAAACTTTGAAAAACTCCGCGAACTGGCCTAAATTTCAAATTTCCGTGTAAGCACGAGTGATTGAGATCTGGCCAGTCTGGGGCGGAGTCTGGGGCGTTTGGCAAAGTCTGGGGGTCCCGGCTGACCCGGGCTGACCCGATCTGAGTTTGAATTGTTTTGGTCACGTGTTTGCTTTGTGACAACTCCGAAGCTCCTCAGATTTTGCAACTCTGGCCCAACGATAGTACTCTTAGAACTAGATCTTGTCAGTTGCTACGAATACACATCACTTGTCCAAAAAACAGGCTTACATATTGGGAGGGCCAGGTGGCGGCAGTGTCAAGCCAGGTGAGATTGACGCCACCCTGCCCGGCCGTGACGCGCCTGTGACGCGGCACTGTAACAAATTCCTAGGTACAGATCATGTTCAAACAACTTCATATGTCATTCCAAACACTTTAAATCCTCGTTTATGATCAACACATGAGTGTTTGCCTGCGTACAGGCTCTATAGTGCTGCTCAAGCCCCAACCATGGCATTGTCAGAAGCCTCGTTTAGGCTGGGTCAAGCACCACTCACACCACGACAAGTTCTCCCACTGAACATCTTCGCAGTCTCTGTACTAATATCAACATTCACACTCTATGCCGCGTCAAATTTTGTCCATAACCCTTCTGAGTATTATGCACACACATCTCCTGCCCGTCGCGTCACTGACACGTCTAGGTCCGCATTATGACCAGCTGGCAAAACAAAACTAGTTGTTTTGCCACATCGGCGATACCGATTGATTTCAAACATGCACACAGTAGTAATTTCATACGGCTGTTCAGGTTTATCCTACGTGTGAACTAACGTTTGGTCTCCATGCTGCTTCTGTATGGCTCGACGTCGGTTTAAGATCAATTGATTGTCATCCACGGCTGAGAACTGAAAGATGGCTACTCCCATCAATACGATCCCACAGGTGAGTACATTTTGTTCAGCGCTCGTTGCATGACCTCAGTCAGCGGCAAAGATCAGAGATGCCCTTCAAGCGACATTCCGCAGCGGATTGACCCGTCCCATTGCGTGGCGTCAGCACCAGTTATACCAGCTTGCGCGACTGGCGCAGAATGAACGGGAGCTCATTTGTGATGCCCTGCAGAAGGACCTCGGAAAACCAAAAACAGAGGTTCTCATGGCCGAAGTAGGCTGCATCATCGAAACAGCTATGAAGAGCGCAGAGCAGCTACCAGAGTGGGCTAAGACTGAATATCCTGAAGTGGCTGATTGGCAGAAGCCATGGAAGCCAACGTGAGTGATCGGATGATCAAACTTGATGTATCGATGTGACTGATGACTATACCGTGTACCAGGGTCTACAAGGCTCCGAGGGGAACTGTATTGATATTCTCGTGAGATGGAAGATACTGACTCAGTTCCACTTCCTGACCTCGCGCTTAAACAGGCCATGGAACTACCCTATGCTCCTCATTTTCCAACCTCTCATCGGTGCAATCGCAGCAGGCTGCACCGCCGTACTAAAGCCCTCTGAGCTCGCCCCCGCCTTCTCACAGCTCTTGGATGAAATTATGCCAAAGTACTTCGACCCAAATGTGTACCGTGTCGTCAATGGTGCTGTGCCTGAAACTACAAAGCTTCTGGAGCTTCAATGGGACTACATTTTGTATACGGGGAATGACAAGGTCGCTAGGATCGTCGCCAGGGCTGCGGCTAAGCACCTGACGCCACTGACATTGGATTTGGGTGGAAAGAGTCCTGTGATTATCGACTCGGCATATGACATCGATCTTGCCGCAAAGAGGATCTTATGGGGCAAGTGCAAGAATGCGGGACAGGTGAGTTTATGTTGACCGACTTAGGGTTACTCCCGATGCGGTATACTGAACAGGAATTCTGGCAGACCTGCGTGGCAGCTGACTATGTCCTAGTGCAGCGGGACAAGCAAGATGAGCTGATCAAGGCATTCCAAAAACATTATGATTCATTCTTCCCGAACGGTGCGCTAGATTCGCCATTGTTTGGAAGTATCGTATCGGATTTGCACCATAAACGCCTTACTTCACTTCTGTCCCGCACGAAGGGCGAAGTCGTTCTCAAGGGTCGCTCTGACGCTGCGAGGAGGAGACTCGAGCCCACCATTGTGAAGAATGTTGCGGAAGGCGATTCCTTGCTAGAAGAGTCAGTATTTCCTTGTATTGGAAATATGATTCTAACTGCATGGTATTTATAGAGAACTCTTTGGTCCGGTATTACCTATCGTACCCGTGGATTCTCTCAAACAGGCAGTCGACTTTGTTAATGCACGGTAAGCTCTCGTCCTATGATTCAACACGTTAGCTGACTTACCTCACGAAGACCTCGTCCAGTAGTTTTGTACGTTTTTAGTGACAACGAGAGCGTAAAGCAACAGGGTATGTTTCGCTTAGCTAATGACAGTCGGTTGAAACTTGATGCTAAAAATTGCGATCAAATTTTCTTTGACAGTTGTCTCGGAAACGCAGAGCGGCGGTATTGTTTTCAATGATACCTACCAACAACTCTCAGGCACGTAATTGACAGTATTGACGTCATGCTCGAATTAGCGCTCATCTACTTTTGCCGGTCAGTGCATGAACTACCATTTGGGGGAGTGGGGGAGTCAGGCTGTGAGATTTCCACTCCACCTGAGAATGCAGAGAATGCCACTGACACTTGAACCCCGTGATAGATGGATACCAGGTTATGAAATATACGTATGATACGTTCACGCAGCTTCGTAGCTCTATTGATATGCCGAGAGAGTGAGTACTACTTCTAGTTACTTTTTGAAGGCTGATCTGAATTTGGGCAGGGCTGAGCCACACCTGGCGATTCGGTATCCGCCTCATTCGGAAGAGGCAGTGCAAGCGCTCACTGCTGTGGTACATACCCCCATTCCATCAAGCCGCCTGTGAGAAGATATCAACGGCCATCATGCACTATCTGTGATTCAAATATCGTTGCATATGTAAGGTGTTAGGATCCGAACCATGGATTGCCGTCCTAGGTTGTACATATTGTTATCATAATACCTGCACAGGACATTTGTAATGTTGGTGATGGGCCATCAGCCTGTGAAGAAGAAACCTTGATAACTGTGGGCATGGTCTTGCATCGATTCAGAAGGTTCCGTTGATACATTTGCGATGACATGCGTCTTGTTCATGAAACTGGGTATCCCCGGCCACTTCTAGCCTTGCTATGCTAGCTGGGCGGCCGCAAGAACCAAGGAGAGAAATTGTGAAAAACTCCGCGAACTGGCCTAAATTTCAAATTTCCGTGTAAGCATGAGTGATTGCACACTTGGCCCGGTCATCTATCACATCCCCACAACACGTCGGAACCACGTTACTCACTGTCGCATCCCATCAGAAGTTCGTATAAGCTCCGGTCTGGACCATGATTAATGTTTCGTTGAGTTACGTTGTATTCTGATCGTGAGACCGGCCTATCAAATGACTTCAACGAAATCTTCCATCGTCTGTTTTTGTGGAAGTTTCACGCAGTCGTTGGGGTCTTCCTACTATCGGAACAACCGTGCATAATTGGCAAATCATACAGCGGTCACATGCCGGATAAAAATACAGCAGAAAGTGGGGTGGGCTTTCACTCCGCCTCGGATATGTTGGACAACTAACGGCATGGCGCTTGTATAGCTTTGCTCTTTTGGGCTAAGCGCAACGCTATATAATCCCAAGGTTGTATAAGCCGATAGGAGTAAGGCTACCTTCCGCCCTCTTTCCGTACCACGCGCCTACGACCAAGATGTCGACCTCCTCGCCTGTGAACGAAAAATCCGATGTGGTAGAGCGTCCGGAACATGTTCATCACGGTAAATCACATATGGATGCGGAGACAAGAGCCATTGCGTGCGTATGACATGTGTCCTGTGTCAAGTGCCCAGGCTGACGCTTTTCCGCCAGTAACGCCGATGCCAAATTATCAAATCCCTTGCGCGGTATACCTCATGATCGTCTGATGGCAGATATCGAAATTTTTGCGCAGGAGAGAGGATTGACCCATCTGTTGCCTGAGCTGAAGAAAGGGGCGCTTGTTGCACAGGATCCCACTTGTATGTCACCATGAGAGATGTTTTCCCCAGTTGACCCGAGTTCCTTGATGTGCAGGTTATAATCGTCTAGACATGTTCTCAGAAGACGACAAACGACTTTTAACAGAAGAGGTTACACACAAGTGGCGACAGACACCCATGCTGTATTACGTCGGTGTCACCCTGTTTTTGATTATTTGTCATGGCTCATCATTAAAATAGATGGTCGTGATGTCATCACTTGCAGCGGCTGTCCAGGGAATGGATGAGGCTGTTATCAATGGCGCTCAAATTATTTATCCCAAGCAGTTTGGTATCGGCGGTGGCACCCGTACGTACTTTAAAGCTCTTACATCGTTCCAATAATCATGATCTGTGTCTAGAACGCGATTCATGGTTAATCGGTCTCGTCAACTCTGCACCCTACTTGTATGCACATTGCTTTGTTCGTATTGCGGGATATTGTTTCTCATCATTCCACAGATGCTGTGCCACCATTTCTTGTTGGATGACACACCCGCTCAACCATTATCTTGGGCGTAAAAAGACCATTTTCGTCACTTGCATGATCTCGTTCTTGACATGTATTTGGTCCGGATTGACAAATACCTGGTGGCACTTATTCATTGCACGGTTCTTCCTCGGTTTTGGTATCGGTCCCAAATCTGCCACCGTCCCAGTATACACCGCCGAATGTTCACCCGCACCGATACGTGGCGCTCTCGTCATGATGTGGCAGATGTGGACCGCTTTCGGCATTGCTCTAGGAGACCTTGTCGACTTGGCATTCTATTTCATTCCGGACACTCCCGGTGTGACTGGTCTGAATTGGCGTCTCATGCTAGCCTCTGCTGGTATCCCCGGTCTTATTGTCTGTATGCAGGTCATGTTTGCACCCGAGTCGCCTCGTTGGTTGATCTCCAAGGGTCGCTACGAGGATGCCTTCAATGAACTTTGTCGGCTTCGTTTCTCTCGCGTTCAGGCTGCTCGTGATTTATACTACATTCACGTGTTGCTCGAGGCAGAAAACGAGATGAAGAAGGGTCGTAACCGCATTGTTGAGATGTTTACGATTCCGCGTAACAGGAATGCTGCCCTTGCTAGCTGGGTCGTCATGTTCGGCCAGCAGTTTTGCGGTGTCAATGTCATCGGTATGATATTTGTGTTCATGATTTGGAAATGATTGTTAACTCGATGGCAGCTTACTACTCATCCGACGTCTTCGTACAGTCTGGTTTCACGCAGGTTTCTGCACTGGCTTCCTCCCTTGGATTCGGTGCACTTAACTGGTTGTTCGCCATCCCTGCTTTTTTCACTGTGAGTGGTCCCTGCCATGGTTGGGGTTTCCGTGAATATTAAAGTTGGAACACTAGATCGACACTTACGGGCGGAGGAATTTACTTTTGTTCACATTTCCTTGCATGGCCATCTGTCTTTTAATCACAGGCTTCTCCTTCTGGAGTACTTCGGAGACAGGGCGTGTAACGGGTGTTAGTATCGGAATATGTACGTCATCCCTTTGGTATTTGATACTGCCATTAATATATGCTCCTTCAGACCTCTTTGCGATCTTCTATTCTCCAGGAGAAGGTCCAGTGCCGTTCACGTACTCCGCAGAGGCATTCCCTCTCTATATCCGTGATATCGGCATGTCCTTTGCTACTGCGACCACTTGGTTCTGGAACTTCATTCTGTCAATCACTTGGCCTTCGCTTGTCTTGGCCTTCAAACCACAAGGTGCCTTCGGCTGGTACGCAGCATGGTGCTGTATTCTCTGGGTGCTCATCTTGTTGTTCGTGCGCGAGACGAAAGGCAAGACCCTGGAGGAGCTCGACCAAGTTTTCGCTGTCCCCCTTGGCGCGCACGCTGCATATGGTCTGCGCCAGATACCTTACGGCATCAAAAAGTTCGTGTTGTTCCAGAACCCTACCCCTGAGCAGCTTTATGAGTTTGAGAGCGAGAGCGAGGTGTCGAGCACTGGGGGCGACGAGAATGCGAAGAGGGAGGTGAAGGAGGATGTGGAGAAGGCAAGATGAGTTGAGCCGTTATGTGATATGACTGACGCTTCGCTTGATCCATGTAAGGTGGATAGATTTATTCACATGCTATTTAATTTGTTACCGATGTCACTTACACATGTATGATACATATTGCCATCTGATATTTTTATGTAATACCAGCTCAGCGCTCAGTTGTTATTATTAAGTTACAGATTGATGCCTTGGCATGAGACTCAAACCCTATGTTTGCTAACTACCTCCTTCTGTCGTGGAAGTCTCAAATTTCACAAAGAACAAGGAGAAAAGATACTACGGATATTGTGATCTCAGCGGAGATTGCAACAACGTCGGCGTGGAGCATACAAATCATGGCCACATGTAACTGCCCAACTTTGTCCTGCATGGTTTCGGTACTACGTAGCCTAATGAATGGGATCCGTCTACTGGACCATCCGTTGCTAGTGAAAGTTCGCAAGCCACGCTCTATGAAAAGACATTGATCTAACTGCGAGATACTGATCTGAGATCAGGGTCATGCTCAACTGTACAAGGCTTCCTGGTAACAATGATATCGGCTATACACATGATCACATCTCTTGGCTCTGCCGCAGCAACTGCGACTCTTCCTGTATCTGAGACAAAGACAAACACGGCATAAGTTTACGCGCCCCTAGTACACACAATGACTGAACTTACCCATGGTCTATCCTGTCCACTCACATACTTCCTCGCCGGACGCTTGAAGCACGACACCCTCTCCGCGTCCTTCGCATCGTAAAGAGGGAAGACAATTCCCAATTCATAGTTGACCACCTGGCGAACGACGGGTCATTAGGAAAGCTTCGTGAAAAAAGTGTGTTGACTGACATTGAGTACTGGGTTGAACCCAGAGCCAGAAAGCGTTCCCCATGCTGAAGGTGTGAAATTATGCGAGCCAACATAAGCCCAGCCAATTGGGTCGTTTTGAATTTCGATGTCATCGGATTCAGGCTCGGTTTCGCTGTCGGACAATTCCTTTCCCTTTCCGTTTGACTGGCTGCTTGTTTCAAATATCGATTTCTTGGGGCGATAGGTCGCGATAATCATCTGGAGAGCCGAATGGATTAACGATCTACGGGTGTACTTGCACTGGCGTACCTTGGTGTGCATCAGCACTCGTCCGCCAGTACTGTTCGAGTCATGGAATAGCTCTCGAGGAAATTTCGACGCTTCCCATTGGTTCGTGCGGCAAAACATGGTCCCACCTCCCTGTCAATTATTTTGAGATATATTCAAGAGTGATCGCCGAAAACACGACTAACCAGTTCACCGAGGACGCTATCACGCACTGTCTTCAGGCTGGGGAAGACAATCTTCACAGGGGGCCACGGCAACTTGGCACGTCTGGCTTTTGATTCGTCCAGCCAGTCTTCAGCTGATTCTCCACGTGCTGACCAGTAGAACTCGTTTACCCACTGGGTCGAGTAAGTTCCTATACTCGAGCCCTACACAGTATGAACATCCCTGCGGCGGAACTGAAGACGTTCGACATACCTGGGACTCGATAAGGAGGTCCTTAGCAGCCTTTCCCTTTCCAGTACGAAGCCCCATATCACGGACGGCCTTCATCAGCCTAGTATGGCCAGTCAAGACGACATTTGGCCATCCTTCATGTTTACCGGCGATGGAGGGAATGAGTTTAACCTTCACTTTTGACCAATCCCATTTCATTCGCAAGTCGTTGATAGTTTGAAGGGGTAGATTTGGGTGCTGTGAAATAAGATCAGTAGTGCAGCAAATGAGATTCCTGACACGACTGACATCGTTTGCTAGCATGTTCGCAAGCGCCGGTCGAACGTTGACAGCGCGTAAAACGTTTTGCATGATTGACGGGAAGTCATCGATGGCCTTGGGATCGTGTGGTATCGGAGCAGATCGTGGCGGTAGATCTTGCAGCCAAACGGCCTGTCAAACTGTTCAAGAACTCCCCTACGTCGACTGCGGACTCACATTTTCGATATCGCGCCAATCGTGATCTACGAGGTTGGCGGTAGATATGACTATGCGAAGCCGTCCAGTCTTGTAGAATATCTTTGGAGAAATTTAGTTGGCGTCGTGCAGCGATCCGAATGGACTCACGAGCATGAACTAGGGGCGACGAAGTCAGCGCAGCGTTCTAGAATTTGCTGTACCAATAGACCTACTTTCATATGCTGGCAACCTCGTCCATTGCGGAGAGACGGAACAGTCATAACCCAGTTTGGAAGAATGTTCTTGATGGTCGGTTGACCTGACTGATCAGGCTGCGCCACAATGATCACTGGAGTAGATGGCGCAAAGAATTCATATATCCAAGAGACAGACATCGCGTATGACGCTATGATAGCAAAGGATATATCAGGTTTCTGAAGAACTGCAGCATCACGCATCATGAATGAAAAACACAGCAGAATCAACGCGTACCGAACCCAGTACCTCTGTGAGGCGGAAAGTGGGCTTTCCATCTTGGCGAGGTTGAGAATGCTTGTTAGCTGTTGGACGTAATTCGCCGTTCCAGAACAGTTGTTCAGAGGTTGGTGTAGAATTTATACTAGTGCTGGCTGTTCGAGAACTTGCAGACGAGCCCGAAGGGACGCTAGATGACGAAGCAGAAGCAATGTTCGCTCGACCATTAGCATGTTTTTCAGAGGAGGGAATGTGTTGCCTCTTTGTAGGGGGCGATATGCCTCCTCCATCATCTGCATCCTGCCCACGCAACCTCTTCAGCCTCTCGAGTCGTTCTCTCTCCATCTGTGCTCGTTCGGACAAAAAGCTCGCTGCTAGGGTATTCCGAGCACTCTGAGACGGAGGCGCAGGATAATGGACGGATTGCGTTGTGGCCCGCGAAGATTCGGTCTTGAACGCTCGATTTTCCTGTAACCGCCCAGACTGGAAGCGATCGTCATCATCGTCCTCGGAATCACTGATTGAAATCGCCCTCGAAGATGATGCGTTGACCTGGGACTCTCGGAGACTCAAAGCAAGCGCTCTGATTCATCTTGTGAGAAACCGTAAAAATTGTAATAGATACAAATACCTTTCCAAATCTTTGTCCATGTACAGATCTCGTTCTTGCATGTAGGTAATTAGAATTGAGCATTGAAATATTGAAGTCCAGACAATGCACGCCACCGCGTCTCATTGCAAAGATGCACGTGATTTACGCGTGACCGACGCGACAGCCTGACTCTGAATCGGAGTCCAGTGGTCACGAAACATCAACACAAATACAAACATTTTTCAACTACTCGTACTATACGCTTTACCCTTATCTCGTACACTGAATTTTAGGACACCTCGTAGGGCACCCTGACAATGAGGCCGGGTTTTTATAGACTGTCACAGTACCTTGGCACGTTAGGGTGCTCGAGTCAAATCTGGTAGTAAGTACATGACATCAATAGAACACGGTATCGTAGGCTACAGTATTATGGTTCCAGTTATATAGTACAAGCGAGCACCATCTGCAATCGCATCAGTACTCCCCGCGCAAAACCATCTACGAAAGAAACTATCGAATGCTACGACCAAGGCTCGTCCGGCAGATCTACATGGGGCTTTTCCCGAAGTTTGGACATTTGTGCCTCGTCGATGCTATAGAATTGCATCACCTCAACGATTTTATCCAACGCATCGCTATCCATACGATCCACGATGGTCAATTGATCATCATAATCCTGAATCCGCGTATTAGCTTCTCCGCTCATTGGAGAGTCGACATAGCATTTGACCGCGAGCTTGATCGCCCTGCGAGTGAGTTCCTGACTTTCTGACACGAGATAAAGTGTCTGCAACACAAGCGTTAAGTGGATTATGTATGCCATGAAGCGCTGAAGCACCGCGTGGCTGACAAAGGAGTGTTAATATCCTTTCGTACGCGAAAACATAGTGGTGCGTACGATATCTGGTATACATCGTAAGCCCATACGGCGAGTACGGCACCTATTGCAATTGGTACTACGATGGGAGCCGCAGGTCCCGCCAGGGCCGATACGATGCCCGCAATAGTGCCCACCATGGATAACCCAAAAGCCCTGTAAACATTCGATGAGATGAAAATTAATCTATCACGTAAGAGATCAGCCTACATGGTCTTGGTGGGATTAGTTGCTGGTCCAACTTCTATCTTATCGACTATGTTCATCATCATTGTCCTGAACTCCTGGCTGTGCAAGTACTACGCACAAATCACGTTAGAACGGATGCGACGACGACAAATAAGATAGCCATCACCTTATGGGGGTCACGGAAGTTCCACACGTCGACGATGTCAATGTGAAGCACACGGAGACAATCCCACATTGAACGGTTCTGGAACATTGGGCATGACCCAAGCGCTTTCCAATACCCTGCAAGACATGAAGATTTAGATTGTATTCAGTAATCATGAACACGAAATTGGGACAGACTTTTCTTGCCAACCCTGACACAACGTAAATCACGAGATAAGAATGAAGCAAGCAAGACTCACTCAATTGATGCCTTTATTTTGAGTCCAGGATGGACTCGCTGAGCGATGGAGGTCATCACCGCAGCCTCGGGCGCAGAATACCGACCGACACGGCTTTCAGTGATTTCGATCAGGTGGACGAGCGTCTGCTTGTAGTCTGCTTCAGCTATTTTACAATCAGAGGCACGCATGAACCTGTCGGAGTATTGGTACACACTAGAGATCGTAACGTAGGGTATATCAGGCCCTGCGAATTGTTTTAGAGGTCCGATGCAGGTATTCTGCAGCTCGGCTTCTGCTTTGTTCTTGACGACTTCCTTGATGGCTTTGTCGTTCAATCCATTGGCAGAGGATTCATCTAAATTTCGTTCTATGCGACCGATGAGCATATCGTATTTGGTAAGAACGACGATAACGGGAACTTTGATAGTGTGAGCTCCAAAGTAGCAGAGATATGACTATCGAATTACTTACCGTTTCCCAGCTTTCCACTACTTTTCAATTTAAGGAAATCCTCCGTTCCTGTCTCTAGCAAACGTCCGCCTGCACGAGGTATCTCAAAGCAAAGCCTTTCATATATTTTGTCAATCCACTATAACGGAGTGGTCAAGATAGAATCCCTACCAAATAGCATGCAACTGATGTTCCGGAGTAGGCATGTTCCTCCGACGGTCAATGAAGTCTTCAACTATTTTGAGGTTGTCTTCATCCCCTGGTTCAAAGCCTTTGCTATCATGGAGAACAAACTTGTCGTTCTCAGGTGAGATGAACTCGTGGTCGATGCTGACCTCGCCTGGCTTATAATGCGAGGAGATCTATCGATAGTATGAATAGCTGCACTTATTGAAATGTCGTGTTCAACCCACCGTGTTTTCCACCCCAAATGCGTGGTTGATCACTGAAGACTTGCCGACGCCAGTCTATTAAAAGCACGTTGTCAACACTAGCCTGAGATCGGAGAAAACCATGTACCTTTCCTATCACCAAAATTCGGAACCTTGGGAGAGTCAACCTCAAGGACGGCACTTTATGATCGCCCTGACTCACCGAGGACATTCCCGAAATAATTCGGAAGTGGTAGGCCGAAGCTCAAGGCTTTGGCCGGACGAGACAGACTGTTCAGCCTGCTGATCTATGACTTAGATGGGTTCAATGTTAGACACAAATCCTTACTTCAGTTGTTGCACTTCCGGAAAGGTCGATGACGATGTTGATTTTTCCATGAATCTTGGTGTATTCTACACGCGTGAGGTTAAATTCAGAACCCATTAAGGCAACTCTGATTTCACCTCGTCTTTCGCTTGCACTATACGCGCGGAACACGTCGTCTGGGTTGAAAGTGATATCTCGATGCTTGGTCTTCATCCCAAGCCATTTCGTGGATTGTATATGCAAGGAAAATGTATCTCCTTGAGAAAGCACCCTACGGTACAACAACACAGTAGTAACTCAGGTGAGAGCACGCATTGGAGTCGTGCACTTACATGGGTGGAGAAAACTTGCATTGCAAACTCCGATTTCCTGCTTCGCGTGTAATTGGTGAATGTAACTTACCAATCCGTAGTTCAGCAGACTCTATATTCGTCTTCGGCTTGTTGAAATTGACGGTGATACCTATTGAATATATTCAGCGGGCTGATAATGCTACTTGACAAGAATTGAGCACCAGAGATATGGAGAGGGTAGGAAACCGTCGACTCAGAGGCGTAAAGAGAATCAGCCATGGTGATTTGATCTAGGGAAGGAAGAGCCCACTCTGAGCTACTGTAGAGGTTAAGTACAAGTCACTGCGTTAGCGCTTCACTGCAAGGAAGCCAGGTACCATCGTGTATGCCTCGTGTTGCGCCCAGTGGATATTAATGGTGTCTAACGTAAAACACCTGACCAACACTTTGCAGATGCTTGGTAACGTATCAAATAAAAATACGTCACAAGAATGATATAGCCGCCGAGTCGGAGACTGCATGTGCACTGGCATGAATGGTTCTTCTGGTTCAAGGAACTGACTGTCATCTAGTCGCAAGGTCTGACTATGGGAGACCAAGTTGCGCAAAGTGATGGCGCGGCAAAGACTCGGAGGCCAAAAGCTGTGCACCCACCTTTGGGAGTACTCAACTTTTCGGCACACGCCGTGACTAATTTCAAATATAGGCCAACGCCACTTCGACGCCTCATGATAATACACGACTATATCTATATACCCATTGCCCACTGAATCTGCATGGCGGCTTCGGGTTGGGTTTTTACCGGGTTCACATTGCACACTAGTACGGCAATGATTCTAGGGTACTCCAACACCTCTTCGTCACATTTACTAGTACCTTCCTCCATGGATTCTTTTGCTTACCACTGCATACTTTCGAAATAGAGAGTGATGATTCTAGAGCCTTGCTAGCGAACGACATTGCCGATCCACCAATAGGACGAGCTTCGCGACGATCACCGTGTAAAGATACGGTCTAGGTTACTCTGTGTGGTATGTCTAATCGATTACAGATTGTACACACACTTCTCATGTTGCGAATCTGCCAGGCCTCTGGCTCATCACCCTCGGAGAACATTTTTCAGCTAACTTCTGGTGAGTGTGAATTTCGAGGCTATATCGTGATAAATCTGCTTATCATTGACCATTTAGCTGTTGTCATTATCTTTGAACGCTCTTTCTACATTTAGCGGTGCTATCTTCAGGACCAGTAAACATCCGTTCGCTCCTTTTATGTCGCTCTGGAGCAGTACATTGCATCCTCCCATGCAGCTGCTGTCAGGAAAGCTGTGAGATGTCGAGGACATTTGTCTACTTGGCAAGTCAAGCTATCCTTTGAACACTTCCCGAAGAAGGAAAACGATTGTTTGAAATCACTTAGCATCGCCTGTGTATGTTTGGCTGTTATGTCGTGGCAGTAATTTCGCTGATCGGTTCTCTTCAGCAAGACCTTAATGTTAGGCAATGCAACACAACGTAGATCATGTTCCGCAGTGGAGCTGACATGTCTTAGCAGCGAATGTAAGATTCTTGAATAGTCTATTAAGGTAGTTCCAAGAGTTGGAACGGTTGTATAATATGGCGCTTTCCCGGTATGGTGTGTGCATGTTTGAAGTATGTGAGTCACCTTCGGCGAAGACGGTGGTGAGATCGACTGGGCTTGATATATCTCCCTCTGATTCAAGTGCGTTGAGGTCGGGTATGTTCCACGTACCATTCTGCTCCACAGCCTAACTCAACTTACCCCGTTCTTTCAAAAAAAAGCAATCCAGATTGTCATTCTAGAGTTACATGATATAAACGCATGGAACGTCTCTGTCAACGTCAGTGACACCAGTTGGTGGCTAAGATTGGGCTATTGGCAGATAATGGCCTTCGAAATCAGTGAACTTCAAGCAGCGGACGCACCTTGAAAGTTTTCATTCTTTGAAAGACAATGTGCAGGTTACTATGGCTCTGGATTATAAGTCAAGGGTGGACATCGTCATTTATCATACGTACGCTCTGTGTATCTCCAGGACCTACGATCAAGACTGCATCATTCTCGTTTTCACTAAACAATCAGTTTATTGACCGCATGCATAATTCTTCAGTAGCGTTTTCACCCGTCTTTTTAACGTACGAGAGAACATCTAAAGGGGACCATAAGAAAACACTCGCCTCTCTGATCTGTCTAACAAACTGAATCCCATGCGAGAGCTTGCTGCGATCGATCGGGTGTCGATGTATCTCATGAGGAAGACAAGCACGAAGATGCCTGTCGTCGAGCTGATGGCGGCAGGTGCTTGTACTGGGCTCACTTGTTAGTTAAAATGAATGCGAGCGTGATTTAGTGTTGGCTGTAAGGAAGGCCACGTAATAATCGTGTATACTTACTTCAGCACAACCGTTACAAGTACTTATGTTTAAATACCCCGGCTCAGTTCGGTGCACATGGACCACGCAGTAGGACGGGGATTGATTCTCGACATTCTGTAAGGCGTGCTGCTACTATGGATGGGAGCTAGTTATAAGTAATGTATCATGCAAATAATAAATCTAGAGCCAATTACATGTCGAGGCATAAGCTACCTTGCTTGCCCCGACCTCCCACTCCCACATTCTAAGTATTAAGATACATCGGATAGCACATCTAGTTGAACACATACGTATGAAGGGTTTAGCACGCTGCAGTTGCTCCTGTGATACGACGGCCAAGGACCGCAGAAGACTTGAGAGATTGGAGACGCCTGTTGACCTCCTGCCATGCGTACCGGATGTGGCGTCCACTAGAGCCATGGATAACACTCTCAACCGAAGGAAGCATAGAGAAGAGGATGTAAGCGACAGCTTCCCGATCCACTATGTGAGAGGTGCGCACATCCAATGTTTGTAGAGATGTATGCTGAAACGACTCAGCCTGAGGATCGATATCAATATTCAGAGTATCCATTAATATGTGCAGTGTATGCAAGTGGGGAGATTGACGCAACGCTGCGGATAACCCGCGAAATGTGATAGTAGCTGGGTGAGGATGGGGGTCTTCTAATTTCAGAGAGCGGATGTGCGGCCAACTTGACATGGCTTTCGAAAGGAGGTGGTTGTCAAGGCGAATGCAGCAATGGGGAAAAGCGAGCTGCAGAGTTCTGAGTTGCGTGAAGCCAAGAAATTGGGTGATCGGTGTCAAAGAGCTGTCTGAGGGCTCTGGAACTCTTTGATCACGGGATAAAATGTCGATATGTTGAAGGGTCTGGCATGCCGTGCACTGCGACAGTGCATGAAAGAGCTGCTCAGCATCTTCCCACGGCAAAACACGGGCAACCATTTTGAACTCTTTCAGTGAGGGGAATGCTGAGTTGCGCATGACTGCGATGACGTATGAAGCCGTGGTTACATGGAAAGAAAGAGCCGTGACGTTGAGGAAACGTGTGAAAACGAAGTTATCCGTGTCCAACGGGCAAAGGACTTCGCCAGAAATCGCCACTGAGAGAAGGGTGGGGAGGTTCGATAGGTGTTTCCATGCTGCCCAGTCGAGAGGTGGACAATACAAAGTTACAAGCCGCTTGCACAGACGGATACTGTCAGATAACAGGCACAGCTCATCCGTTGTGCTTTGGTAGGGGATCTTGATGGTTAGATCCTCCAAGGTAGCAGCACAACAGGTCGCAATTAATTTCAAATCGGGATGAATGAGCGATAGCGAACAACGACGCAGAGTGGGAGGTAGGAAGAGATGTAAGTATCCAGCCGGATGTACAGCCATTGACAACGATAGCAATCTCGGGAATATGAATGTCTTGATGGGAAGGACTGAAAGAAGGTGAAAATGGTTGTCGAATGGGATTTGCAATGAGCGCACGCGGTGGGCGTGACGCAAAAATTGGAGGACTTCGTGCTCACATAATGGATTGATGCCTTCAGAGTACCAAGTGTACTGCGTGTAGACACTCAGTGAGCTAATGAACGAAATAGTATGAACAGAGCGTGACTAGTCCGCACTGACCCTTCCGGCATGATGATATATCATGGGATGTAGCCTCGTTACACAGCCCAGCAGTGGTACTATCCCATGCACGTTAGCCCAGAGTAAATCCATTGCGGGCTCGTGGAAGGTCCTGCATGTCGTTGCAAGCGTTGCAAGGGATTTCCGAGCCAATGATATCTCGCCATACGATAATGGATCCATGATTGTATCGACATGAGCGAATATGTCCAGAAGAATTTCAGAAACAAGTAGAGCGCGATGCATGGTCATATGTGGATGGAATAAGTGAAGCGCAGGGAGTCCTACAGAACACGGACACGAACAACCCTGTCCTTCCAAACGTCGGTGATCAAGTCTCTGAGCAGAAGCGAATAGAACACGACCTCGAAGTGTCGGTTCAGTGACTATTCGCTCATGCCGGATTGCCTGATTTCTGGTCTATTTCCCAGCCTATCCTCGTGTAGGGAAAATTCAGCCCGTGCACGTTGTTTTGCATTCGAGCCTGCTTGGTTCCCGGGTGCGCACTGCGCATGGAAAGTCCCGCATCCGCGTGCAGTGTCACGGTGCTCTTTTCGGTTCAAATAAATATAACGACCATTTTTAGCTTGAGGGCATCCACGCGCAGGATCCATTCCAGGAAGTTCTCATCACGAATATTGTGCCATATTTCAATCATTTACATCTCCACCTCGACCTTATGTTTGCTTCACTAGTCTGTCATGATCAATCAATTCTTGTCCTAACAGAGGTAGCATAGTGGTCCCACTGAGATCATAGTGATTTTTGTACCTTCGCCTCGTTTCAGATCATGATGATCTGTCTAGTTAGCAGTTAACACAACGTCTGGATGGGGTGCGGCATATCCTCTCATCAATTATCCCATCCAATGGCGCGCATGCAATAGATCATAAGTAGAACATGGATTTTGAGTGATGTTATTGGGTAGTGTAGGATAGAAAAAGAAAAGTGCGATGATGAAAACAGCATCTTGATCAGAGTGGTGTAAAAAACGTACTCGGTCCGTCTCCTCAGACCCGGGGCTTCGTGGCTCGCGGCCATTTGAAAGATTGAGATACCCGTTGATCTCGTTCCATAGCTTCAGAAAGTAGATTTCGAAGTCCCACATCACATCCTCAATCTACCTCAACAAACATATCAAGCAGCCTTCGCAACCGAGATACCCCCACTCCTCTCCGAACTGATAATCATGATAGTGTATTACATTGTCTAAGCATCAGGGTCTAGCTGAAAATAAGCGGATCAGCGGGAGTGCTGCCTCAACGTGACAGTGAAACATACGCAAGCGATGATTTAGAACGATTGCAAGAACAGCTTCAATCAACTCCGCCTTCGCCCGAGAGCACGAAGATTCTTTCTCCTTCGCCTGAGAGCGTTTGAAAGTCATTCTCTCCAAGGGTTCGAACGGTAACTTCGCCATCCAAGAAGGCACATTTCCTTGATCTGGAAAGACAGCAGTCCTCACGGCTTCTTCATATGTGTGTGCGGCAGTAGCCACAACGTCTTCATATGCCTGGACGGCAGCACTCACAGCTTCCCTGACAGCAGCTGCATGTGGAGATGCCATGTACTGCTCGAGAGCGACATGAAATAAGCGATCAGACTCCTTCTTGTCCTGAAGATAGCGCCGCTTGTCGAAAATGTAGAAAGAGCGTTCGAAGATAATGACAACAGCTAAATGTCCAATAATAAGCAGGTTCATCGCAACTCGGCCTCAAAATTCACCAGAAATGAGCTGAACGATATTCTCCAAGGGTGATGAGTCAGAGGCCTGACAGAGTCGCAACATGAGAAATGTGTGCACAATCGGTAACCAATTGAACATACCGCAGAGAGTAACCTAGACCGTATCTCTACACAGTCATCGTCGTGAAGGTGATCCTATTGAGGGATCAGCGGTGTCGTTCGCTAGCAAGGCTCTGGACTCACGGACTGTCAACCGATCAGTGATATCTTCGGTGAGCAAGGCTCGAGCTCAATGGCAGATAAACACACTCACGGACTGTCGACGGAATCAGCAATTTCAATGGTCAGTGGAGCCCCAATTCGACTGCAGGCACTTACATGCTGTGAATGGATGGCCGATGTATTCAGTCAGTATGGCTTGAGTTCGATGGTGGATCGAGAAACTCACAATCTGTTGACAGAGCGGTGTCGTGTTCGGTCAGTTAGAACGACATAGAATCAATACACCCACATCCTAACAATAAATCAGCGATTGCATCGATTAGGAAGGAAGGAGGGCTGCACACTCACAAGCTGGCAACGAATAGACGATATCTTCGGTCAGTAGCTGAAAGTCGGTGAAGGATTGATGTACTGACCTCCTGCCAATAGATGATCAATCGGGTTGGTCAGGAATGCTTGAACTCGACAAAGAATCAATGGACTGACATTCTATCAACGGATCAGTGGGCGATGGCTTGATTGAGGAAGGCTACGCTTGATGGAGGATCAAACACTCACACGCTTTGAGCAGTAGGCAGACTTCAATCAGCGTGGCTGGAGCTTGAAGGAGGATTAAACACTCACACGCTTCGGGTAGTGGGTAAAGACGTGGATCAGCATGGATCTTACGCGAACGAAGATCGACGCACTCACGTTCTGCGAACGGTGGGCAATGACTTGGATTAGCATGGTTCTTGCTCGAACGAGGGTCGATACACATACCAACTGCGAACGGTGGGCAACGACTTGGATTAGCATGGCTCATGATCGAACGAGGATCGACACACTCACGAACTGCGAACGGTGGGCAACGATCTGGATCAGCATGGCTCTTGCTCGAACGAGGATCGAGATACTCACGTTCTGCGAACGGAACGACTTGGATCAGGGTAGCTCATGCTCGAACGAGGATCGACACACTCACGTTCTGCGAACGGTGGGCAACGACTTGGATCAGCATGGTTCTTGCTCGAACGACGATCGACACACTCACGAACTGAGAACGGTGGGCAACGACCTGGATCAGCATGGCTCTTGCTCGAACGACGATCGACACACTCACTGTCTGAGAACGGTAAGCAACGACTTGGATCAGCATGGCTCTTGCTCGAACCAAGATCGACACACTCACCAACTGTGAACGGTGGGCAACGACTTGGATCAGCATGGTTCTTGTTCGAACGAGGATCGACACACTCACCAACTGCGAACGGTGGGCAAGGACTTGGATCAGCATGGCTCTTGTTCGAACGAGGATCGACACACTTACGTTCTGCGAATGGTGGGCAACGACCTGGATCAGCATGGCTCTTGTTCGAACGAGGATCGACACACTCACGTTCTGCGATTGGTGGGCAACGACTTGGATCAGCATGGCTCATGCTCGAACGAGGATCGACACACTCACGAACTGCGAACGGTGGGCAACGACTTGGATCAGCATGGCTCATGCTCGAACGACGATCGACACGCTCACATACTGCGAACGGTGGGCAACGACTTGGATCAGCATGGCTCTTGCTCGAACCAAGATCGACACACTCACCAACTGCGAACGATGGGCAACGACTTGGATCAGCATGGCTTTTGCTCGAACGAGGATCTATACACTCACCAACTGCGAGCGGTGGGCAACGACTTGGATCAGCATGATTCTTGCTTGAACGACGATCGACACACTCACAGGCTGTGAACGGTGGGCAACGACTTGGATCAGGATGGCTCTGGCTCGAACGACGATCGACACACTCACATCCTGCGAACAGTGGGCAACGACTTGGATCAGCATGGCTCATGCTCGAACGACGATCGACACACTCACTGTCTGCGAACGGTGGGCAATGACTTGGATTAGCATGGTTCTTGCTCGAACGAGGGTCGATACACTTACCAACTGCGAATGGTGGGCAACGACTGGGATCAGCATGGCTCATGCTCGAGCGAGGATCGACACACTCACGAACTGTGAACGGTGGGCAATGACCTGGATCAGCATGGCTCTTGCTCGAACGAGGATCGAGATACTCACGTTCTGCGAACGGTGGTCAACGACTTGGATCAGGGTGGCTCTTGCTCGAACGACGATCGACACACTCACGTTCTGCGAACGGTGGTCAACGACTTGGGTCAGCATGGCTCTTGCTCGAACGAGGATCGACACACTCACGTTCTGCGAACGGTGGGCAACGACTTGGATCAGGATGGCTCATGCTCGAGGGAGGATCGGCACACTCACTGTCTGAGAACGGTGAGCAACGACTTGGATCAGGATGGCTCTTGCTCGAACGAGGATCGACACACTCACTGTCTGAGAACGGTGGGCAACGACTTAGATCAGCATGGTTTTTGCTCGAAAGAGGATCGATACACGAACTACCTGCAAGTAAACGCCCAACGTAAATGAGAACAACCTTCGAACTTTATGATAATCTTACAATAATGTGTGGAAACCAGGCGCCCAATGTCTTTATTATCCTCTCATAACCCTTAGATGTTGTTGTCTCAGCAGAGTCAATATGTTTTGAGAGTATTCTGGACAATATCAGTTACTAGCGCTTGCGGCAGGTGAATGAGACCATAGGTAGTTACCTCTCAACTCCATATTTCATGCAGATCTCCATGTTGGTCTGCTGTGTCGATACGAATAATTGCTGAAGTACTTCATTGTCCAGAGTTCCAGCCGTATGTTCGACGAGAATCCCGCAATCTGCACTATCCTTGTCCATGTCTAATAGATCAACAGTCATCGTGTATCGGGACTCAATCATGAACCGGCTTACTAGGAAGGCATACGTGACATTTTGGAGGCCATCGGACTTCCTTGAGAAACTTCAATTGTGGCCCGTCAGCGAATGACTCTTCAGCGTGTCCCGGGGCCAGCTCCTTAGCGTCTTTCCGAGATTTTCCTTCCTTCCTTAGCTTTGTGAATGCGACGTCGTATAGGGCGTCAAACTTTGTGAATAATACGATGACCGGTACTGAGGATTGTGATTCTGCGCATCAGTCGAACGTCAACGAGGGTGGAATGCGAAATCTTACTACTTCCAGTGTCGCATTGAGAGAAAAATTTATTTTCACCTGCAGTGAATGACCTACTAGCCTCGTCCATGGGAATGCAGTACCTATGTTGAATCTGTGAGACGGCATGTTGTCGCGATTTATCGGTTGCAATTACCAGATGGCATGTAGTTGATTCCTTATGTTCGTTTCCTTGGAACGGCGGGTGATGAATGTCTTGACCTTTTCGAATTCGGATACGCCGCCTGCCTCAAAACCACGTGAATCATGGAAAATGAATCCCGGATTGCTCTCAAACACCATTTCGGTTTCGATGTCATGCAGTCCGCGCTGAGAGCACGTCAGCTCATGGCATCAACTGAGAGCACACCTTACCTCTCTTGATGCCGTCAAAACTGCAACATCGATCTGATGTCGATCAGTCAGTAACATCCTCCTACTAGCAATGTGATGTCCACCTTTTTGCCGGCGCTGTTGTATATTTGTGGATTATCCCGTGTGTTGCAAACTCTCTGCAGGATAGTGGTTTTTCCTGCATTGGCTCTTCCTATGACGAGGATCCGAAAGCGACCGATTTTCTTTCTTATCTTTGCAGGATCCATGATGGGGGAAGTGGTACTAGTAAATGTCAGTCACGGAGAAGCGTTGGTGTAGCCTTATAATCAGTGCAGGGCGTCATGAACCCGGCAAATACCATTCGGTAGTTGGGTAACAGGCAATCTAAGAAGTAAAGTACAACGGTTTTCGGAAATGTTCGCGCGCTCGCGTGGCTTTCGCGTATTTCGCCAAAGGCCATGTGGTTTTCGCTTACCTCGCTTAACCTCGATTTGGAAACTCGCGTGGTTTTCATGTATATTTCGAGCGGCGACTCAAACAACGTCACCCATTGGGAATGTTGCGCAACAACATTGGTAACTGTATGTGTACATGGCATTAAATAATGTGTTTGAGCAGGGGGACAACAGGATTTGAGTGTTTTGCCTACTGCAACTATTAGTAGTGACTGTATATGTACATAAATGGAACAACATATGATACAATTACAGACAGGGAGATAACAAATGTGGTGACAGGAGATAAGATTCAAATAAAAAAAGGAGACAAAGACAATGTAGACTCAAAAACCAGAGAATGCGATGACAGGAAAATGGGGAAATGGGAGAACAGGAGACAGGAGATGGGAGACTGAGAGAACAGAGACGGCAGACGGCAGACGGCAGATGGGAGACAGGAGACAGGAGATGGGAGACAGGAGATGGGAGACAGGAGACGGGAGACAGGAGACAGGAGACAGGAGTAGGAAGTAGGGAGTAGGGAGTAGGGAGTAGGGAGTAGGGAGTAGGGAGTAGGGAGTAGGGATTAGCATGGGTATACCCCATGGTAACATTTTTTCCAATCACATATATTACCATTTGAAAGCACATGTACAACTTCAAAATTTTATACTGATCCATCACTCCTATGGTAATCAATTTGGAGGTATATTCCCAGGGGTACAGGGGTCTTCAGATCCAAACCCCTACCCCTACCCTCAAGGGTTTCCCATACCCCTGCTGATCCCTAGATGGGAAGCAGGGAAAAATGGGAAAACAAATACATTCAATGATACTGTTACATATTTTGTATTTTTATATTGGTCAAAATCCTGCTCAAAGAACATAGCACTGACTGATTGTATGTAGTACTATGTACTTTTATGTGGTGTGATAGATTGTACTTTGAGTTTTTTTGAAAAGCTGCTCATAAATATATTTCAAAATCATTCAAAATGCACAATTTATTAGGATGCAGCCTGAGGCCAGGAAGCCAAAGGAGGGCGTAGCCCTCCTTGGCTTCCTGTGACGAAGGAACAACACTCATTTTTCTCCCCTGAAGGAGCGCGTAGCGCTCCTTTGATTTGTGCCGAAGGCACAACGGGCGTGAGCTCGTACGCTTAGATTCGCCTAAGGCCACATGGTTTTCGCTTACCTCGCTTGAACTTCTATTTGGAAACTCGCGTGGTTTTCATGTATATTTCGAGCGGCGACTCAAACAACGTCACCCATTGGGAATGTTGCGCAACAACATTGGTAACTGTATGTGTACATGGCATTAAATAATGTGTTTGAGCAGGGGGACAACAGGATTTGAGTGTTTTGCCTACTGCAATTATTAGTAGTGACTGTATATGTACATAAATGGAACAACATATGATACAATTACATACAGGGAGATAACAAATGTGGTGACAGGAGATAAGATTCAAATAAAAAAAGGAGACAAAGACAATGTAGACTCAAAAACCAGAGAATGTGATGACAGGAAAATGGGGAAATGGGAGAACAGGAGACAGGAGATGGGAGACTGAGAGAACAGAGACGGGAGACGGGAGACGGGAGACGGGAGACGGGAGACGGGAGACTGGAGACAGGAGACGGGAGACGGGAGACAGGAGACAGGAGACGGGAGACGGGAGATGGGAGACGGGAGTAGGGAGACAGGAGACAGGAGACGGGAGACAAGAGACAGGAGACAGGAGACAGGAGACAGGAGACAGGAGACGGGAGACAGGAGTAGGAAGTAGGGAGTAGGGAGTAGGGAGTAGGGATTAGCATGGGTATACCCCATGGTAACATTTTTTCCAATCACATATATTACCATTTGAAGGCACATGTACAACTTCAAAATTTTATACTGATCCATCACTCCTATGGTAATCAATTTGGAGGTATATTCCCAGGGGTACAGGGGTCTTCAGATCCAAACCCCTACCCCTACCCTCAAGGGTTTCCCATACCCCTGCTGATCCCTAGATGGGAAGCAGGGAAAAATGGGAAAACAAATACATTCAATGATACTGTTACATATTTTGTATTTTTATATTGGTCAAAATCCTGCTCAAAGAACATAGCACTGACTGATTGTATGTAGTACTATGTACTTTTATGTGGTGTGATAGATTGTACTTTGAGTTTTTTTTGAAAAGCTGCTCATAAATATATTTCAAAATCATTCAAAATGCACAATTTATTAGGATGCAGCCTGAGGCCAGGAAGCCAAAGGAGGGCGTAGCCCTCCTTGGCTTCCTGTGACGAAGGAACAACACTCATTTTTCTCCCCTGAAGGAGCGCGTAGCGCTCCTTCGATTTGTGCCGAAGGCACAACGGGCGTGAGCTCGTCTAAGAAGTAAAGTACGACGGTTTTCGGAAACGTTCGCGCGCTCGCGTGGCTTTCGCGTATTTCGCGTATTTCGCTTACCTCGCTTAAACCTGTTTTTGGAAATCTCGCGTGGTTTTCTCGCGTGCGCTCGCTAAGACTAAGACTAAGACTATCTAAGAAAAAGTGTGAAAGAAAAATCTGAGAGAAATTTTTACAAGTCCGAAAATACTGCCAAACGCGATATAGTGGACAGTATTACTCACGCCTACTGCGCCACGGGAATGCAACGGACAAACAACAGACTTTTCCTACTATATGGGAAAGGCATCGAGAATAACAAAAGCAATAATAGAAATTTGATTACACTTTTGGTTACACAAATCATTACACAACTTGGCTGCTGCTTTTGAATAGAATTCTCGAGTTAAACTGCCTTTCCCTGCAGCCAAGTGTAATAAAGTGTGATACACTTTTTGTGGGTATTATTTCTTATCAACAATGATAGAAACTTATTCATCAGTTCAGGCAAATTTTTGCACTCGCTAAACAACTGTTTGAATTTAACAACCATGGATGGATATATACCTATTCTGTGAGTTGTTTGCTATGTGCAATGTGCATGATGCTCATATTTTGCACATTAGAAATCCAGAACAAATCACGCCTGAACGTGATCGACACTCCCAACGCGAGCATGACAGGCTCAATCGACTTCAAATGACTTCTCCTACCAGGCGCAATCGTCGTCGTGCTGCCCATGATAATCAGGACAGGCCTCTGCCTCCTGCACCACAGCCAAATTTCATGCCGGCTAATGTGCCACAAGCAGGACCCGTTCCACGACCTTTTGCTTGGCAACCTCCCCCTCACTTTCCATATGAGCCACTACCAGTCGGGCAATATCCTGGCTTGCCACGAAATGCAATTGCACACGTGCAGCGTGCTCATCATGTTCCTCCAATTGATTACAATGCACGCTTGAATGAGCGAGTGAATGCTGCTCAAAATGACAGACGCCGTCAACGTGCTCATCGTCGGCGACAAGACAGAGATGAGATAAGACAGCAGGTGCAAGAAGTGCTCATGGCAGCTGGGATGCAGCCTCCACAGGCGCCTCACATTCCTGATGATGAACCTGTTCAACCTGCTCCTCCTGCTCCCCCTGTATATGGCGCTGTTCATTATGAGGGCGCAGTTGGTCCACATAACATTGACAATCCCCTCCGCTACTTTGCACGTGATCCTGCCCCACCTTTACATGCACCACTTGAACCTGATCATGATCAATTTAATGTTCAGTTTCGACATCATTTCCAAGAACAGCAAATGGAAAATGAGCGCATTAGAAATGATCTGCTTGGGCAGCCACCCGTGTCCTTAGGTGCCGTGTTCTTAGGGATGGAGACGATGAAGATCAGCAGGTCGATGAGAACACAGTCCTAATCCCTCGCATCACTATGGAATCCAGCTCTGAAGAGAACCCAATCCCCCTCAAGCGTCGCCAGTTTCCTGTTCGTCTTGCATTCGCTATGACAATCAACAAGGCGCAAGGTCAAAGCGTCAAGTGGGTTGGCCTTAATTTACGGACTCCTGTATTCAGCCATGGACAACTCTATGTGGCTTTATCTCGCTGCACCCACCCAGACAGGGTGTTTGCTATCTTTCCGGAGCATGAAGAAGGCTCAAATACAACCAATGTAGTATATACAGAAGTGCTTAGAGGACTCACAGATCGTATCAATGATTGATGTACTTATATATATAGAACTGACTGATCTTATGTACTATGTACTTTTAGTTTTCTTGAAATGCTGCTCATAAATGTACCTCTTTTCGAAATCCACTATCAAGGCGTGATCTTATTCAAAATGCACGATTTATTAGGATGCAGCCTGAGGCCAGGAAGCCAAAGGAGGGCGTAGCCCTCCTTGGCTTCCTGTGACGAAGGAACAACACTCATTTTCCTCCACTGAAGGAGCGCGTAGCGCTCCTTCGATTTGTGCCGAAGGCACAACGGGCGTGAGCTCGTCTTGTCAATATAGGAGAGCTGTGTGCCATGAGGCGTACGAAGAGTGTTGGCATTTTGATGTTAGTCATGGCACATGAGTTGGTCGAAGCTCGCTCTAATGTGCTTTTGAGCAGTTCATTTTTGGACTAGCTCAGGTTTGCGTTCGTAAAGCATAGTACTTTTAGTTATATTACACCCTGAGCCGGTAATATCAGGCAATTTATGTCAAGATGCGTTATCAAGATTATCGAAAACAATCATTGTCTCATCCCCCCAGTCACCATGACACCTTCTACCAGTGGCGAGCTTGATCACCGCCCTTGCCAACACCTGCTGCTCGTGCGCATGTAGATTCCCGCACTTTCATGGACGCGGATACTTGCATTGACATAGGCGCTTGCACCGACGCGAACTCCTGCATTGACGCGGATGCCCGCATTGACGCAGATGGGCCCGCACTTATGCTCACGCGGATGCGTTCTTACTACTTTTGCTACTAACTGTCTCATGTATCCTCACCTCGATACGTCCCATTGCGGCTCCTATAATTCAGGGATTCAAGGTTCACTTTGGTGCATCGCATTCGCTCCTACGCCGCCCTCACTGATGTGGGAATAGCAGCTCACCTCGGCTCACTCTTGCACAGGTCGGGGTCACTACCAGGGCCCTGCTTGCAACCAAACAGACATTTTTCTCGTTCTCAGTAACACAACCGCATCAGAGCACCCACGTAGTTTGTATCTACTGGTAAGTACTCTATTCATAAATTACGCGCACGGTTCGATGAAAGCTAACAAGTCACGATGTCCAACAAAGATGAAAGAGAAAACTTTAGGCGATTCTCTCCTTCCATCCTCTCAGTCTCACCGCCAGCACCTGTGAAGAGACAGGTAAAGCGGAAGCACAAGTTGTTAGGCTCGTGGAAGGTCCTGCATGTCGTTGCAGGTGTCGCAAGGGATTCCCGAGCCAATGATATGTATCTCGCCATACGATAATGGGTCCAGGATTGTAGGTTCTTGAATAACGTAACGATCTTTTTTACCTCGAACGCATGTATGCGCAGGATCCGTTCCACCATCATGATGGGGGGAATTGTGGACCCGGAAGTACTCATCACGAATATTGCGAGAGTCTTAGGTAGATGTGGTGATATCTTGAAACTCGGCCGCCTTCGCCGCAAGATCACACCTGAGGCCTGAAGCTTTGAAGATCTGAAAGGTCCATTTTTCGATCACTTACATTTCCAGATCGACACCTGAACTCCTCACCAGTCTGTCATGATCAATCAATCATTTCTTATGCTGATAGAGGCTGCCTAGTACTGTCGTGGTCCCGCTGAAATCATTTTTGTACCTCAGACTCGTTTCAGATCATGATGATCCCAGGTGGAATTGTCTAGTTAGCATTTGACACAACGCCTGGATGGAGTGCGGCATATCAATTAAATCATTCAATGGCGCGCATGCAAGAAGGCACAAGACAGATATAAGTAGAACATGGATTTCCGAGTGGTGTTATTGGATAGCGTAAGACAGAAAAAGAAAAGTGCGGTGATGAAAATGGTACTTTGGTCAAATAGTGCAAAAAAGTACTCAGTCCGTCTCCTCGGACTCAGGGCTTCCATTCGAAAGATCGAGATAGCTGTAGACTTCGTCCCGCTGCTTCAGAAAGTAAATTTCGAAGTCCCATGAGTCTCGCTGGTCGGTGGCTCGGTCAATGCGAGGGAGCATTTGGGAAGAGGATATGTGCAACAGCTTCGACATCTGTCAAACGAGACCGGGTCAAGTTCGATGATTCTAGGGCGGTATGTTGAAATGACTCAACTGTAAAACCGATATCAATTCTTGCGGCGTCCGTTGCTACGTCCAACCTAAGCAAGCATAGACCATTGAGAGAGCACAGTGAATAGTCCGCGGAAGACGGTGGGTACCGTTTCTCCATCCACTGATTCCAACGAGCGGACGTGTAGCCAACTTGCCATGGCTTCCGAAAGACGGTTGTATCAAGTTTGAAGCAGCGATGAGGAAGATCGAGCTGCAGGGTCCAGAGCTGAGTAAAACCAAAAAAATTGTGTGATCACCGTCAAAGAGCTCCTCGAGGGCTTCCCGACTGTTGAACCAGGGGAGGTGTTGGATGTTGTGATTTACCTTGCAGTCGGAGAGTGCGCGACAGAGTTGCTCGGTCTTTGTCCAAGGCGAAACACTGACTTCCATTGGGGAGATTTGAAAATGCTTGCCTCTTTTCGCATGCACACGAGCACCTCATCTTTCGAGAGGACCATAGCTATGGTGCTACACGGTTGAAATGTTCGGTGAGTCCTAGTCAGTGCCAAGCGAAAGGACACGACCAGTCCTCAAACGTTGATGGTATCTTCCGAATCATCTCCCGCACGCTCCAAATATTCTGCCTCCACCCGCCAATTTATAATACTATTCATCGTCAATTCCGCACGTTACATACCTGTCCAATTCATTTGATCCATCAACTCTGGCGCAAGTGACTGCACCGGCCATCTGGAAACGCAACCTCATCTCCAGCCCCCTCTTGATACGTAAAGCCTCAAATGAGCAGGCCTACCCACAGCACCAACAGTCCACATAAGCTTCCGCGTCCACGGGAGGGTACAAGCACTCCCTAGTACATTCGCCCTCCTCGCGTTTACCTGCAGGACCTCACTACGAGCGGTCCGCGCCAATGCCTGCGTCTGCGTGGAACAAAACCAACACAATAGCAACAGTTGGTAAACATGGGGCTTATCCGTCGCGTGCCACTCAGCCAACATCAGCTCGACAACAGGCATCTTCGTGCTTGTCTTCCTCATCAGATGTTTTAGCGCCCGTGGATGGTAATACGAGCATGCCAGGCAGGGGGAGGAATTATGCTTACCTGCTACATCCACTGTCATAGCATGATACGCCGAAGGGAACAGAAGAGGGAAAAATGTGGTGTAATTTGGGAGTATTATTTTCGGATGGTGTCCACAGCTGGTATGTCTTCCGCCACCCACCTTTTTCATCCTTTGGTCCGTGTTGATCTCGCCAAGTAGACTTGACTGTCCCTTCATGTTCGGCTCACGAAGGCCATCACAGCATATTTCAGCGTGGCGCGACTGCAAATCGATACTCTGATTGCCAACAGATCTTCAATTTCTTGTAGTATCAGTATCACTCGACCTCATCAAAAGATGTCCATGTCTTGAATTGTACATCGGGATGCTGACACGGACGTTATCATAACTACCGTTGGTCGCGGCAAGCTCTCACACGGGATTCAGTTGTTAGACGGATTAGACAGGCAAGTGTTTTCTAATGGTCCTCTTTAGACGTTCTCGTACGTTGATAAGACACGCACAAACACAGCGGTCACAAGGTTCCACGGAATATCATATCATAAGTGACATCCAACGCTGCAAATTTCTCCTTGGACCAAATACAAACATTTTACAGGCGGACATTTGCCGGAGACGGGAACAAAGAATATCTGGTATTGAAAAATAGTGAAACGCTGGGAAACGGTAAGGGTATCGTTCACCATCTCTCTGCTACGTTGGAGCTCACACTTCGTCAAAGTTTCTCTTATCGTCGTCCTTACTAAATACGACGTGCTCATCGGTTGCATAGAGCGAATCTTAGATGAAGCCTCTCGATGAATCGAGCGACAAGGATATCAAGGTGCTCACCAAGGAAAAAGCGGAAGCGGAGCTGCAGGATATCTGCATTCGACCTCTAGAGCAATTTCCAGGGCCCATACTACGATCTCTAGTTTGTATCAATTTTGACGCGCTTGCATGTTTATAAGACACGCATGATACAATAAGAACCGATTGGAGCCATGGCATACGAGAATTCTCCATCGACTTGATACCGACATCCTGGAAGTCGATTTCTCCTTTGTTCCACGATGGCGTCGTACGTCAGTCCCTCTATAACAGGCATCTAGACCTCAGGTTGTGATCCATGCGATCGATAACCTATCATAATGGTGAGAATAAGAATTGGTTTTGGTTTTGACCATGGCATGCACATTGCAAAGGAGTGACCAACGCTGAATGTATATCATGCATCTACCTTATAAACTTCAGAACCAACAGCTATGATCGTCTGCGCATTTGTTATCCCTCAAATAACTTCCGCTCACAGTCAGATCTTTTCAAAGATCTCATCCATCACCGGTGCACCAGCTGGAGTCACCGACGTTACCAGGAACGTTCGATTTCACGTGTCTACGCAGAGTGTAAGGTCAAAATCACAATAAACGGGATCATTTAACGCACGAGCTTACGACTTGCAAAGATCAAGACGATATCCATGTCACCATCATATTGCTCCAAAAACTCGTTGTCGTGTTGTGATGCGACCTTTTGGTATACCGTCCAGAATCGCGATCGCTAATCACTTGCTCCCTTTTCCACGATGTTGGAACTTCGAAGAGTGTCGAGGATTTGCTGCAACAATCTAAGCAATTTTTCAGCACGAGCACCGGTCAAATCACTTACTGCTCAGATGACTTATCGCTAAGAGAGTCAGAAAGTCCAATTGCATCATTATTGAGTGTGGACTGGGCACTTGGCGGGGTAAACTTTGCATGCCATGTAGCAAGGGACTGAGATGATAGACTTCGAGCTCTAAGTTCAATTTCAGATGTGTTACAGGTATGTGGAGCGGGCACACTTACGGTCGATATGTGCCATCTACTTGAGGATACCGCACGTCATTTGGTTCTCTGTATCTCGGTCAGCTGTAGCGACATCGTGGAAGCAGAAGGACCACACTGAAAGTAAGCGGCCCTACGGACGCTCTTGTCAGGAACGAAAGCACCAGTGTCCATTGAAGGACAACGGAAATTGTTGCATTCGTATCGTAACCCACCACCAAAAGCCTTGTCGCGTGTCTACGCATTTCGAGAGTGAGTCGTGACTTTCCAAACTTGTCTTGCCATTGCCTAATAATCATTCCTGAGAGTTTGTCCACGCCGTGGAGTTTCCAACCACCGTAGACCAAGAACAGACGAGCACGGCGACACTCCTTTCAATGAAATTTATTCTAAGTTATTCCTCAGATTTTGCACCTACAGAATGTTAAGAGGGTAGAACCACTGAAAAAGTACATTCAACGTCTTTGTTTTTGAGACACGCCTCGCGTTTACCATACCAGATGCCGTATTGCATCTTCGCACTCGAGGGGCTCCAACCACGCTGCCGAGTGGTACTTTATCCTTCGATATGGCCATTGCTCCATCAGCTCTATCGACCCATCATCTAGGCGGATGACATTCCAGACATTCTCGTCGATACGCACAAGCCGCACGTTGGAAAAGCCCTGGTCGACCACGTTGATGACGGAGCGTATCGGAAAGTTTGTCATACCAATGAACGTGAGAAGGGGAGGGACTCCGGGACGCAATTGCTATAATAGAATACATTAGTACTACTCTTCTTGTCAATGACGGGCGTCATCGACTCACGTTTATGAAAAGGAGAAGGTCCTCTGCAGGCGGTACCATAATATCCATGGTGAGCGCACGAACACTTCGCGGAATAAGCCACCCTGCTAGCGAAGGAGAAAGATCTCTAGGATAAGTGATATAAAGACTGCGGAGGTTCGTTAGAGAAGGTAGTACACCCCAAGCAGACGCGTCAAAACCAATGCGACGATGGTCTCCACTAGGCACGGTGAGGTGGAAGGAATGAAGATGCTTGCGATCTCTCAAGAATTCCGAGATAGCAGGCACGAGGTCCCTGTCTGTGACATGCCGATGCAGACTGATAATATTGAGAGCAAAATGCGTCAGAAACGGAAGCGAGGACCTATGCAGGCGGAACGTTGCTGATGGAGTGCATTCCAGAATACCTGACAATGTCAGTGACTCCAGTTGGTGGCCAGTGGACAAGATCTCTGAGAAGATCTGGCTATCTACGGAAAAACAGCCCTCAAACTCGATGACCGTCAAGTGACGGACGGAGATGGCATCCGTTGGGAATTTCCAGTGTGCGTTCTTGATGGACAGCGAGCGTAGGTTGTCATGACTCTGTGATATAAAGTCGTGGGTAGATGTGCTGTTCCCTCCTTCAGCTGTGATGGAGAAATGTGTAATGTGCTTGAATGGTGGGATATCAATGTCCCCTGAACGATCAACAAGACTGTGCGGAGCGTGAACATGCAGGCCGTTTTGGGGCGAAAGGAAGTATGAAACGACGTACTTGATGGACAGGCTATAAAGACGATGGTTTGAGGCACACAATGTTTCAAGCATGCGATTGATTAGTCCACTGTTGCCCGAACAATGCACACTGCGGAGGTTGCAGAGCTTAGGTAAAGAGTTTATTAACATTCCTAGGGAGGATTGAGACATAGTAAACGCTGAAGAATGAGCACAAACCGGTCTGAAACGCCAATGTATGCGACGCGTCTGAAACAACAGCAGATACGCTTAAGCTTCTGACCTGCGAGGCAAAGACGGGATCGACGAGAATGCGGGTAAGAATATCTGCGCTTCGCTGGTAGTGCCAGGCGTCGAGTTCCTGTTCTTCCTGGCTGCCATTGACACCCCTGTATCTGTTCTCGGCTCTCGGGGGGTCCGGCGATGCCGTGAAATGAAGATCGATGTCGCGGAAGATGAGCTGACTTGCGATGCGAGAGAGTGCATGCGGGACCGATAAAAGAGACTTAAGATCACGTTTGGGAAGACACAGAGCAATTTCTCTCCAAACTTCGGCCGAAAAACGAGGCGGACCGTCAGGTTCCCTGACAAGCTTGATATTATTTGCTAAAGGGACGTTATAAAAGGGTTGCACAAGTTACCATTTCTTGTCGTAAATGCTCAGATTGTATTATGGCTTTGACGTCTTGATTCGCAGGATCTGAACCTAACACGGACAGCAAATCTGAAAGATAGTGATATCAGCACGCTGACGGGACCTAAGGACATGCATGAACCCGACCTTGTTGTGCAGAAGTTCGGTACCCAGCTGCTAAACGGGTTTTGGCACGTAATAAAAGAGCTCTTGCGACATCTGGTGGTGGAACGCCTGAGACTTGGAGAAAGGACTGAATAGCATTCTCCATGACAATTCGGGACCTTTGTGATACACAACGGTCTAGATTTTATTTTATAAACAAGTAATTGGACGAACGTACCCTTCGGACGGCAGATGTTGCAAAGCGTGGAGAAGAACATCAGCCTTTTGAACGTCGGACAGACACCCCGTCACATCGCGGATGCTGGCATCAAGAATGCGAGGATTGAAAACATTCATGAGGAAATTCCCTGGGGCTACTGGTTGCTTCGCTGGTACGAGTGATAATGGGGGGTTTAAGTGCGGTCCAAAGGACTTTGTATGGTAAATATGTTATACGTTCATTTTCGTGATTCCTGTCCAGAACCATGTATATCATCGCACGATGGTCGAGACTACACGTTTTAGGCACGTTTTAGGAAGTCGTCGCACAGATATTTTCCCAGGCTCCAGCTAGATGCCGCGGTCAGCGGAAGGGCCTAGCTTGGCTTGGTACAAAGTTGTGTCTATACGCCTTGGCCCGCCCCAGAGTCCAGACCCATCGCATTTGACACTCAGGTCCCCGTCTTAGCATGGCCCGTGATAATAGTACCGGTTGCGGCGAGGAGCTTCGGAACGAGCATGCTGCCAGGGAACTCAGCTCCAAAGCAGCGAGTTCTGAATAGTTGTCTGCCATTGAGGACTGGTAGTGGTGAGGAGCTTCGGAACAATCATGCTACCAGGAAATTCAGCAAGGTCCATTTGGAAGTATTCAACGAGTATGCTAAAGGATGATCAGCAATAGTGCACGCAATACGATGACTATACACTTACTTTCATACAGCATTTTCATATGCTCCGCGGCCTGACTTGTTGGGATCCGAGCCTGTCTCCTCCTTTGCAGCTCTGCGGATGGCTTGAAGTGAGCAATCAATGAAGTTCCAGAATTTTGATGACGTGAATTTCGGACCCTTGCTGTTCTTTCCTTTGGTAAATCCAGAGCCGCCATCGTCAACCTCAAGTTCTTGCTCGCTGGTTTCCTCCTCCTCCTCCTCCTCCTCCTCCTCCTCCCCCTCCCCGTCCCTAATCTCAAGAAGCCCATATGACTCTCCACTGTCCATGGTGCGCTCTTCCTCTCCAAGGTTATTGCCGTGATCATTAGTCGCTCCGAGATCTCCTTCGCAGTGTTCATCTGAATGGTCCACATTGCCTTCGGCATTATCTGCATGCTGCTCATCATTCTCGCTTACCTCCATATCTATGTCACAATCAAGTCCCTCTGAGATTTTGACGCGGAGGTCTCTATGAAGAGAAGGAATAAGTGAGCTCGAGTAAAGCTCCTTGAGAGGAATAGCTCTGTAGTCGCCGACCCCAATAAGGAAGATGCGCAAACAGCGCCGCTAGAGTTGTGTTACGAACTCAACAAATTGCTTTAAAATGAGAACGTACTAAAAATGCATATCTATTCCAATGAGCAGCGTCAACCTCAATTATACTGTGAGCGAGTGATTTAGCCATGTCCATGATACTCATTCGCTTAACGAGCAATGCGACCAACTGAAGGGCAGTCAATGTCATAATGGTATGCATGCTCAATGAAAGACAAACCTTCGTCTTGAGATTGCCGCGAATGGAAGAGAGCAATTCACTGACAATTTTCGAAAGCTGTGCCAAAAGCTCCACGTCGTTGATTAACCCAGCTGGGATTTTGAATACCTCTCGATGGTTCTTGATGAATTCCTGTTGCAGAGTCAATTCTCATGTAGCTACAAGGGTACATCAGTAAACTACAACTTTCTCACAGAGGTCACACACATGGGGCCTCACAACAGTAAGTCACGAGGCTCCACAGTTCACACAGGCTCACAGTTCATAGCGACACAACAATTACAGTCGCTCATAGCTAAACAAGACTCACAGTTAAACAGGGCCAAGGTCATAATCTAGTACTATAAAGTTGTTTGACTTGAGGCTCAGCCGGACTCAAACAAAAGTGTGACAAGAATTGATTCGGAACATATGGCTCAAAGCTACATAGCATAACTATGGAAATACCAAATATATAGACAAGGACAACATAACACAAAATGATGATACAAGACCTCGAATAATCAATCAAGAATTATTCCAGAACGTCGCCCGTGTAAACCTTCCAAGTGTGAAGCATTAGAATCAACAATATTGCAAGAGAAAGGACACACGTACCACGCAAACTTGATGGACCTTGTTCTTGTGACGGACGACTGGGAGGGATGTGGGACCAACAGTGGTCTCTAAAAACAACTCTCATACATCCCAGCTGTTACGATGGTAAGTCGCGTGCGAACTGGGATGATCTAACAGCGACGATCACGACAATGATACCACGTGCTGAGAGTCCAAGGTCGGCTCCCACAGAAGAGCAGGAGTTGCGTACGTTTGCGGAGGCGAACGATGATAGCGGTTTACAGGCAGAAGGGGTCTCAAGTCCTTCTGAAGGTACGGATCTGATGTCAAGCAGGTAGCTTTAGCAAGACAAAGGTTTCGAGGTAAAACCCAGTAGGATTAAAGTAAGGAACATCTACTTTAATCGTCGACCTTATATAAGGCTACTCTATCGTATCTAAGCTCAGCTTGAAGCTGGGTTCTAATCTGCTTATCTATCGAGTCAGAGATACCATGCATGAGGCAGGCTTCTATCAGTACATGAGGCAACACGAGGCTTGCCTTCTATCTTGATAACATACATAGGTCTTCTAGACCTATGTCGTCATATCATGTAAGCGATCCAGATCGCTTTACCTAATCCAGCATCTTCCGGACTTCTCTTCTATTCATCATCTATCATCAAGGCCTAAAGGCCCGGTTATCGTGCTGTTGCCGTGCAGGGTGGCAGAGGGCTGGTCGAGTAGCTGGGGGCTCTCGTAGTGACTGTAACATTACCCCATTACTACGCACAAAGTCACCGACTTTGATTTCTAAACATCTTCTTCCATCGTAGCGGTAGGTAGTGCGGGAATTGCTGACGTGGAGACGGAAGGTACTGAGGGAGGTTCAGGGGCAGGGGAAAGTTCGGTGGGATGCCGAAGTTCTAGATCCACGAGTGCCTTGTGGTTCTGCTCCCAATCTAAGAGAGCTTCAAAAAACTTCTCTTCATCACTAAACTCTTGGAGTACAATGCGTCCTTCGAGTCGTGGGCAGTGGATAGACAAATGGTCGGGTCCGAGTTCATCGCAGATGCAACAAACATAATCTGGACATTTTCTGAACTTATGTCCATATCCTCCGCAGCGCTTGCAGAGTGTGGTGCGGGTTCGATCTATGGTAGCCGCCTTTCTTCTTAGTGGGCGTACCAGGCGGGGTTCTTCTACAAGTGGCTTCACTTCAACTTTCTTTATCGCTAGGTCGGTGATATCGGAGAAGTCGAGGGGGAGTAAGTGAAGTGCGAAGTTTCTGATCCGCCGTTGCAGATGAAGTATAGCAAGTTTCCGAGTTGCTTCATCAAGGTCAACACGATTGGCTACATCTTCCAGCAGCTTCGTGGTTCGTATAATGCAGACGGTGAGGGATGTACATGCTGCAGTTCTGGCGTCTTGATCACCAAGGATTTCGTCGATCGCTTGGGAGTACGCGGGGGTCAGGATAGCAGCTTCATTGAATGCGCTGTTTTCCGTCATTTTGAGGACTGATCCGTAGTCTGAGTCCTTCAGTGCTATTTTGATAGAGTCATTGTCGATGGAGTTCATCATGATGATGGAGGTTTGTTGGGAGAGATGTTCAGGGATCGAGAGGGTTTATAACCTTCTTCCAGATCAATCCAAGCTCCGATTCAATCTAAACTTATCTTTATCGTTATCTCTTATCGTCTTATCTAGCCATGAGGCTAACTCGTGTTCGAGATTCTTCTTCACTATCAGAGGGAAAGTGCCGTGATAGGTACTATCATCCTTTATCTTTGTTTGAAAGATCAGGTCGTCATCAGAGGGTGGTCGTCATTGCCATGATGGGTTCTAGAGGGTTCCAAGGGCTTGCAGGAGTTTCCGTGGAGTTCGTCTCGTGATAGTTTTAGCCTCGTTCCGGAGGTCTAGTCTTCTTATCTTTTATAGATCCATTTCTGGGTTCTTTATTAGATGTCGAAGGTGGGGGTCCGAGCGTGGGTACCAAGGCTTTGTAGGAGTTTCTTGGGGTCGTCCAGCGGGGAGATCGTCTTCTATTACCCTTTGTTTATATATGGTCTACTCAGGTGGTCGAAGTGCAGTGATGTGAGGGGTCCCGAAGCTTGCAGGAGTTTTCCGGGGTTCGTCCTTGTTCATCGTCTAGTTTTATGTCATTACGGACAATCGTAGTTTTTAGAGTCTTTCCGGACTATATCTAGTTTAGGGTCATTACGGACCTGTCTACTCAGGTGGTCGAGTTCGGGATTGGTGATCAGTGTTCAGGGTGGAGTAGGCGTGGAAAAATAAGTTGGAGGATTTCACCCCCTTACTAAGCCATTAGTCACCGACTAATCATATCCAATCAGAAGTCTAGGCCATGGAGCGGGCCGTCGTTTTCGAAGTCGTTTCCTTCTAAATCTACCATTCGCAGATCATGCGAAGAGGGTGCATCATCATTATCTTCATCCTCGTCATTCTCGGAGTTGTTCATGTCGATAAAACGGACAAAACTGGGCCCGGCATCTAGTGCTTCCTTTTTTATTTCATTTTGACGATATGCTTCATGGATTAAAGCGATTCGTTCGATGAAAATATCCTGGGCTTCTTGTAACACAGGAGGGAGTTCGGTGTCAGAAGACAGCGTCATTGCGTCTTCGGAATTATGCGCGGGTGTCATGGAGAGGTTGAGGGAATTCGGCGGTTCATCAGCGGTTAAATACACTGGTTCGGGGTCTTCCTCCATTGCGGACTCAGGACTTTCATAGAATCTGAGTTTCTTGGCGGTAGGAGGTTCTTCGATTCGGACTGCTCGTCCTTTTCCGAGAACGGATATCGGTTCTCCGGAGAATTCGAATCTCTGAGTTATCTCTGGTTCAGGGGCCAGTCTGGGCGCCTTGGATACAGGCGGTTCTTCGTTCATTATTGCACATCCCTTCCCAAGGACTTGTGCGGGCTCTGCCGAGAATTCATATCGGGCAGGTGCAGGATCTTCTTCAATCTTCATTGGCTGAACAGCCGGTACAATCTTCTTTGTTCGTGGTGATTCGGGATAAATGTGGTCAGATATCAGCGCCGGTCTGGAAGTCTTCTTCTGAGTTGTCTCCGGATCAGTGGCCGGTCTCTTCTGTTCATATCTTTTTGCTGCAAGATCAATTCTAGGCAGCGAGTCTTTCTTCGTCACAGTTTTCGCGGGCTGTGGTGCGGTTTCTGAAGGTTCAACGGAGGTTCCGTTCTGCGGTTTTTCATGGACCGGTGCATTCTGTGTCGTTCGAGCTAATGGTACAGAGCCCGAAGAGAAGGTGCTGGGAGTAGTCGGGGATACCGATCGTTTTCTTTTCGATGCTACCTTCTTTTCTTCTTTCAGGAAGAGGGGTGTCTTGCCATTCTTCTTCCGATCAGAATCTATTTCTTTCTGCTTCTTTCGGGAATCTGCGGTACTTTTGAGGGTTACCGCGCCGGTTTTCCAATTGATCAGGGGGTTCTGGCTGGTAAGCCAAGGTCGTCCAAGCAGGAACTTGTCTTTCGGACCAAGTTCGGCTAGGTAAAACCGTTCGGAAATTACCCGTTCATCGATCTGGAAAGTAAGGTTGCAAAACCTTTCTATTGGCTTCTTTCCGAAGCAGGATCCGTCAGCGTTTGAGAGTGTCAGGGGGTTCTCTAGCTGGTGCGTCAAGATGTGGTGCTGCGTGATTATGTCCTGGTTGACGAAGGACTGACACGCCCCAGAATCTACGATCATAGATGTCGCGATGGGGTTACTTCTTGTTCTGGAAATCAGGGTGGCGTTCACCCGTAGATCATCCTTAGCCCCGGCCACCTTGATAGTGCGCAGGCGGGGTTCTTCTTCGATCATCTTTCTCCGTGAGGTTCGGGTCCATTGAGGACAGCTCGCGGCTTTGTGTCCGATGACGTGGCACACAAAACATTTCTTCTCTCGCAAACAGAGGCGAGTCTCCTTCCCGGTGAGGTGTGCAGCGGCGAAGGTGTTTCTGGTAGTTGCCATATTGGAGATGGTTTCTACGATCTTTGTGGTATCCTTTTCTTGGAGCTTTCCACAGTGACGGCGGTTCTTATATTCTTGCGACTGGTCAGGCCGGTACGATCAAGGTTCTAGATCAGAGATATGAAAATCTTTTTCGGGATCTGGGTTCGGGGTTCTACGAGTGTCGGTAACGTTGACAGCAAGTGCGATCAGTTATCTGGTAGCCTGTGATGGAGGCGTATGATAAGGAGACTTTAATCCTTTGTTACGACGGTAAGTCGTGTGCGAACTGGGATGATCTAACAGCGACGATCACGACAGTGATACCACGTGCTGAGAGTCCAAGGTCGGCTCCCACAGAAGAGCAGGAGTTGCGTACGTTTGCGGAGGCGAACGATGATAGCGGTTTACAGGCAGAAGGGGTCTCAAGTCCTTCTGAAGGTACGGATCTGATGTCAAGCAGGTAGCTTTAGCAAGACAAAGGTTTCGAGGTAAAACCCAGTAGGATTAAAGTAAGGAACATCTACTTTAATCGTCGACCTTATATAAGGCTACTCTATCGTATCTAAGCTCAGCTTGAAGCTGGGTTCTAATCTGCTTATCTATCGAGTCAGAGATACCATGCATGAGGCAGGCTTCTATCAGTACATGAGGCAACACGAGGCTTGCCTTCTATCTTGATAACATACATAGGTCTTCTAGACCTATGTCGTCATATCATGTAAGCGATCCAGATCGCTTTACCTAATCCAGCATCTTCCGGACTTCTCTTCTATTCATCATCTATCATCAAGGCCTAAAGGCCCGGTTATCGTGCTGTTGCCGTGCAGGGTGGCAGAGGGCTGGTCGAGTAGCTGGGGGCTCTCGTAGTGACTGTAACACCAGCCCAATATCTGTCTGATCTATCATCTTCTCGGCTGCTGCTGCACGGACTCTGAGCAGGCTCGCAAACACCTCATTTTCCCGTATCACGCAGTCTGCAAGCTCTTTCTGAGCGAGGAAGACATCGCGCTTGGCTCTTGCAAGATCCAGCACAAGGCTTGCCTCGGTGTTAGTTGGTTCATGGACTCCGGGCTATTCCAATATAAGGTGTGATGAAAAATGGCGGAAATGACGACTCGGATGGACTCACAATTGAATTTACAGCTTCGAGAATTTCGTATAGGTCACATATACCACGAGGTGCTCCCTCATTGTATTCGTTATTGGAGCGAGAAGAATCATCAGGGCAGGAAGCAAGTGCTGACAGTGATCGCAAAGTAGCAATATTAAACTTGAGTGATGAGGATGACATGTCAGTATCTGGAAAATGCCGAATTCAAATCTGATTTTGTTTCGCTAAGTCCACGACTCAGAGATATCAATATCAGCGCCTGAGCACCATGGCACTAGTTCCAAGTCATTGCCCATCGTGCGGAAAGCAATTCAAGGACCATACCTCCGTCGCTCGTCATATGAGCCAACCTCGTTCTGGGTGTAATAGCTGGCTAGACGACTTAATCCAACTCAACTCCATCTTGCCACCTAGTACGGAACATGATCCCATGGTGGTGGATGACATCAATGACCCTCAAGTAGATGCGAGTTCCTATGATTTTTGGAGTCAAGGAGAGGATTTGGACTCTGAAGGTGGAACTCGGGACGAGGACAGTGAGGTCAAAGCAACCGACTACTTTCCGGAGCCCCTGCTGGCTTTCGAAGAGGGTTACACATTTTTAAGCTTATTCGATGCTGACAAAAACAGTATATATCGCAAAACAAATCTCTACTATCCATTCAGTGGTAGGAGGGAATGGTGACTTGCCGCGTGGCTTCTGCGTTCGGCCTTAAGCATGGAGAAAATAAATTCCTTTCTAGGGCTAGAGATGGTCAGTGTTTGATTTAATATTGCGATGATCACTTCTCTGAGACGGTACTTAGATCGATGACCTACCTTTATCCTTCCATTCAGCAAAAGAGCTACGTGGTCGAGCTGAATCGCTGCCTAGCGGTCTGCGTTGGAAGTCCCAGGTCATTCAAACGTTGCATCCCACAAAGTCTCCGGCTGTTCTTTACTGGCGGGATCCTCTTGAATGTATCGCTACGATATTCAACCATCCTTTATTTTGCAATTGTCTCGACTACACGTCTCGCAAGGAGTATAGCACAACGCAGAGGCACTCTCAGATATATACCGAATGGATGACGGGTGATCATGCCTGGGAGATGCAGGTATGTATTAGTCCCTCTTGAAGTCATCATCTCATTTGTTCTTGAAGTCAGCGCTTCCCCGTGGTGCAACTCTCCTCGGAACTATTCTATCGTCGGACAAGACATGCATTACTGCATTGTCAGGCGATCGTGTCGCGCACCCTCTCCTCATCAGCCTCGCCAACATCTACATGACCACGCGGCTCAAATCATCCTCCAACGCTTTCCTTCTCACTGCCCTACTACCGGTCACAAAATTTGTTCACAAAAACAAACGAATGAGAGGCGTGTTGCAGGATCGGCTCGTTCACAATTGCTTGAACATTGTACTCGAACTGTTGAAGCTCGCTGCTCGAAATGGCGTGATGATGTCAGATCCTATGGGTCGCAGTCATTACTGCTTTACTATGCTCGCTAGCTATATTGCTGACACCCCCGAGGCAATGATGCTGGCATGTGTTGGTGGAAAGACATCTCCAGTGACGATAGCAATGTACAAACAATTCAGGGATCCCTTCCAGCACGAACCCCGGACTCGAGCAAAAACTCTTGAGCAATTGAAAATCGTGCGCTCACGCGCTTGTCCAGATGATCTCGAAGCATTTTTCCGTGAGGCGCAGAAGTTTCGCCTAAATGGCGTGGATGAACCATTTTGGTGGGACTGGTTACTAGCAGAACCGTCCCGGTTTTTTACACCCGAATCGCTTCACCACATTCACAAGGAGTTTTGGGACCATGATGCGCAATGGATTATCCTTGCAGTGGGAAAGTCTGAAATAGATTTTCGTTTTTCAATCATTCAGCCCACTACTGGTTATCGGCACTTTCA